>NC_091559.1:40473606-40476106 GCF_042767895.1 Penaeus vannamei | reverse complement strand
TTCCCCCGTTATTCTCCCCTCTCTCTATTCCTTCTGTTCTTATCCTCGTTATTCTCCCCCTCTCGCTATTCCTCCCGTTCTTATCCCTGTTCTTCCCGCTCTAGCTATTCTTTCCATTCTTATTCCCGATATCCCCCATTCTCGCTATTCCTTTCGTTCTTATCCCCGTTATTCTCTCTTTCTCGCTATTCCTTCTGTTCTTATTCTTATTTTAAAAGGTTAGTCTGATCACGTGACTTTCTCCCCCTGCCAAGATCACTGTCGTCTGGCCATGATGAGGGGGACGGGGGGCGATCTCCCCTTGCATAATACACCTCTCGCTCTAGTGTCGTCGTGGGGTAGATGGCACGCGATGTGGAGGCGGGTTTTTGTGGTGGGGGGGAGAGGGGGATGGGGGTGAGAGGGGGAAGGGGGTGGGGGAGGGAGGGTTGGGGGGAGGAGAGGGAGAGAGGAGAGGAGGTTGGGGTTGGGGGGTGGGGGTGGGAAGGGGGAAGAGTGGTGGGAGAGAGGAGTGGGTGGAGGGAGAGGGGGAGGGGTGGAGGGTGGAGGGAGAAGGGGGTGGGATGGGGGCGAGGGAGGGAGGAGTGGGGGAAGAGGGAGGAGAGTGGAGGGAAAGGGGGCAGGGGGTTGGGGGAGAAAGGGAGGAAGGTGGAGGGAGAGGGAGGGGGAGAGTGGGAGGAAAGGTGGAGGGTGAAGGGTGAGGGAAAGAGAGAGGGAAAGAGGAGGGAGGTGGGAGAGAGAGGAGGGAGGTGGGAGAGGGGGAGGAGGAGGGGAAGGAAAAGGAAGAGAGAGACAGACAGACAGACAGACAGACAGATTTAGTTTTTTTTTTTTTAAGATTTAGTTTTAATTCCATTTGTTACAATGGATATTCTTTGCTGTGACATACTATCTGTTTTATTTTGCCCAAATCCCCCCCTGTGTGCAAGGAGTGGCCAGGGATACCACTCATTGGCCGGGCGTGGGATTGAACGCAGGTCCGCAAGATTGCTAGACCAGCACCTTACCGCTGGAGAGACAGAGAGAGAGAGAGAGAGAGAGAGAGAGAGAGAGAGAGAGAGAGAGAGAGAGAGAGAGAGAGAGAGAGAGAGAGAGAGAGAGAGAGAGAGAGAGAGAGAGAGAGAGAGAGAGAGAGAGAGAGAGAGAGAGAGAAAGAAAGAGAGGGAGAGAGAGAGAGAGAGAGAGAGAGAGAGAGAGAGAGAGAGGAGAGACAAACAGAAACAAAGACAGACAGACAGAAACAGAGATCATAAACGCCTCAGATGAACGCCTCTGCAATATGATATCTATCACGAATAACATGATGTTTATGCAATGAGCAAATAAATGTCAGATTTGCATGAATAAGAAATACTGTTTTGTGATAAGGAACTCTGGGTGAATAATTTTCATGATACTTCTTTTTCTAGAAATTTATTTATAGGGAAGATATGAAATTGGTTTGTAATATATATAGAAAATTGTTGTATCTCTAAGAAAAAGAAATCTTATAATAGGAATAATTAGGAATAATCAATTAGTCTATGATAGGAATAATTAATAAGTCTATTAAAGAATATTGTGTGAATTAAGAAGATAAATCAGATGAGGATATTATTATTTTTTTCTTCTTCTTTTCTTTTCTTCGGGTTTGAAAATGCTAAAAAGAAAAAGAGAAAAGGGAAGAGGTGGAATTACTTAACAACTTAACCATCGTACAGGAGAAGTGGCTTGTTAAGTTATAACCATCAGTTTCCGTTTTCTGAAGAGAGGTAGAATTTTCTTTTTCTTTTTTCTTTTCTTTTGTTTCCTCTTTCGTAACGGAATTTGCCTCTCGGTTCTTATGTCTGTTTGTATTTTGTCTTTATGTGTTTGTCTTGGTCTCTTTTTGTGTGTCTGTCTGGTTGTTTTTTATATTCTCTATTTGTCTGTCTGTCTGTCTGTCTCTGTTTCTCTGTCTGTCTGTCTCTGTCTGTCTGTCTGTCTCTCTCTTTCTTTCCAATGTCTTGAATCAGGATGATAACAAATTCAGCCAGTTTTGAATAAGATAATTATGTATGTTCCTTCTTTTACAAATTCACTGCCAAACACATGGCTTATATTTTTAAACTGATCTTCGTGGATAAACCGTTGTTCAATGTTTCCTTTATCTAATGACTGAAATTAAACAAAGATATCTATCACTATTACGATTATCATCATCACCACCACCACTACCACCACCACCATCATTAATACCATCATCACCACCATCACCACCATCATCACCACCATTAATACCACCAGCACCACCATCATCACCACCACATTCACCCCTTCCCCTTCCCTAAAGACCCCATTAAAACCAGGTATAGCATCTTTTTAACCCCTCGATCGTACAATAAACAAATAAAGCATAATTAACAAGTAAAAGGTAATTAAAAAACAAATCGCATAATTAACAAATAAAAGATAATCACCAAACAAACCCTATAATTAACAAAACAAACAAACAAATCACTCACTCACCCTGAATCACCGA
>NC_091559.1:40443606-40446106 GCF_042767895.1 Penaeus vannamei | reverse complement strand
TGGGTGGATAGATAGAGAGAACGGTGGATAGATGGACGGGTAGATGGATATATAGAGAGGTGGATAAATAGGTAGATATAGATAGATAGATGAATATATAAATGATAGATAGATGGGTATATAAATAATAGATAGATGAATATATAAATAATAGATTGATAGATATATGAATAACAGATAGACAGATAAACAGGTCGTTGGATAGATAAGGAAAAGGACAGATAGATTAATAGACAGACAGACAGATAAACAAAAGTTTAGATAGGTAGATAAACAGACAGACAGGACAGATAGAGAGATAGACAGTAGAATAGATAGACAGACAGATTGACAGACGGATAGATAGACGAATAGAGAGACAGACAGCCAAACAGACAGATAAACAAACAGACAGATACATAAACAGACAAATAGATAGACAGTTTTTTTTATATTTACGAATTATTTATTACTTCTCTATTATAATAATTATTATCTATTATTATCATCATATCTATTCTTTATTACATAACTTACCGTAGTTCTAAAGCACGTCAATAAAGGTCATATTTGCGTGATATATGCAAGGGAGAGAAGAGAAGCGGTATGAATATTCGTTCATATTTATCTATTCTGTTCTTGTTCTTCGTGTTATCATTGTTATCTTTTTGTTCTTCGTGTCTGTTGTTTTCGTTGTTGTTCATATTCTTTGTTTTTGTTCTTTGTTCATGTTCTTTGTGTTTTTTGTTTGTTTGTTTGTTTTTTGGCTGTGACATTTTTATTATTGTTGTTATCATTATTATTATTATTATTATTATTAATTTTTTTTGTCTTCGTATCTGTTGTTCTCGTTATTTTTGTTTCTTAATTTGTTCTTTTTTTCTTGTTTTATCGTTTTGTCTGTTATTTTCCTGTTCTTTTTTAAGCTCTTTCCACGTGTTCTTTTTTATCGATATCAAAGTAAGATTTATTGATAGACAGAAATTGGAAATTTATGTAAATTTGAAGGAATTTCCTCTATTGATTCGGTTATTCACTTGAAGGAGCGAAAGAGAAAAAGCAGAGAAAGAAGAGAGGAGAAGAGAAAGAAAGGGAAAGTAATAAAGAGAGAAAGGAAGAGAGAGAGAGAAAAAAAAGAGAAAGAGAACACTAAATCAAACGAAAAATACTGAAATGATGATGATAATGATGATAATAATAGTAATAATAACAATGATAACGATAACAATGATAACAAAAACAATGACAAAAAAGTGTCCAATTTTGGGAAAAAAACGAAGGAAAAATACCTGCCTCCCTTATATCCCCCCCCCCCCACGTACCCGTACCATCCCATCCTTCCTATACTCCCCTTCCCCCTACCCCCCCCCCCCCTCCTCCTATACCCCCCAACCCCTACTTAATATTAGATTATCCCAAGCGATTCTTCCCCCAATAAAGAAGGGGTGTCTTGGAGGGGGGGAGGGGGAGAGGGAAGGGAAAGGAGGAGGGGGTGGTAGAAGCACGCGTGTCCAATAAAAAAAAACGTTGATTTGATTTTCCCGCCAATTTTGGGCGCGTTTAGGATAGGAGGGGTGGGGGGTAGGGGGAGGGGGAGGGAGGAGGTGTGAGGTGGGGGTAAACTGCGTAAAGAAATTGGGATGCGTATGGATAGATAGATAGGGAGGGAGAGAGGGAAGGAGAGAGAGAGAGAGAAAGAGAGAGAGAGGAGGGAAAGAGAGAGAGAGAGAGAGAGGGAGAGAGAGAGAGAGAGAGAGAGAGAGAGGGGGGGAGAGGGAGAGAGGGAAAGAGAGAGAGAGAGAGAGAGAGAGAGAGAGAGAGAGAGAGAGAGAGAGAGACAGAGAGAGACAGAGAGAGAGAGAGAGAGAGAGGAGAGAGAGTTAGTGAAAGCGAGCACGAGAGAGAGAGAGAGACGGGTAGATAAGTTGATGGAAAGATACATAGATAGACAGATAGATAGACATAAAATGTATACACAGACAGCCAAACAGATACATACACACAGACAAACAATCAAATGGATAGATATAGATATAGAGAGTCCAACTGACTAACAGATATTGATAAAGATACAATTAAAGATACAGTTATAGACATATAGCGTATAGATCGAAAGTTAACCTCTTAAAAAATGTAAAAATGAAAATAATGATGAAATGTACTGTATCAATTCTTACGTTAAAAAAAATACTTAAATAAATTCTAAATAAAATATTCGACTGACCTAAAGCCATTTTACAAGGCGAAGGAGAAAAAAAAAGTTAGACTGTTCACCCTTATAAATGTCTTCATAATTTTCCAATTTTCCGAGAGTGAGGATACGTATAAAAAGTGAAATAAAAAAATCAGAAATACCTTGAAGATTTCCACTGATATATATATATATTTCCCCTTTTTTTGCCCCCTTTTCTCTCTCCCTCCTCCTCTCTCTTTTTCCTTTCCTGTTTTTCTACCCTTTTTTTTACATTCGTTCTCCCTTGTTGGCCATCCGACTTTTCCCCAAAAAAAGTGTTTTTGGGAC
>NC_091559.1:40432667-40435167 GCF_042767895.1 Penaeus vannamei | reverse complement strand
GATTTCCGCCCCAAATCTGAGTGAGATTTCCCGCCAAAATCTGGGAGTGATTTCCGGCCAAAATCTGAGAGTGATTTCCGGCCAAAATCTGAGTGAGATTTCCGGCTAAAATCTAGAAGTGATTTCCGGCCAAAATCTGGGAGTGATTTCCGGCCAAAATCTGAGTGAGATTTCCCGCCAAAATCTGGGAGTGATTTCCGCCCAAAATCTGAGTGAAACTTCCCGCCAAAATCTGGGAGTGATTTCCCACCAAAATCTGAGTGAGATTTCCCGCCAAAATCTGGGAGTGATTTCCCGCCGAAATCTGAGTGAGTTTTCCTGCCAAAATCTGGGAGTGATTTCTCGCCAAAATCTGGGAGTGATTTCCCGCCAAAATCTGAGTGTGATTTCCCGCCAAAATCTGAGTGAGATTTCCCACCAAAATCTGAGTGTGATTTCCCGCCAAATTCTGAGTGTGATTACCCGCCAAAATCTGAGTGAGATTTCCCGCCAAAATCTGATCGTAATTTAGCGCCAAAATCAGAGCATGATATCTAGCCAAAAATCTCATTCTGATTTCCCGCCAAAACCCGAGTGATCTCAAAAATATGCCATTATTCTACCAATACAAACTCTCCTTTAACTTTTATTTATTTATCTATTTATTTTTTTTTTAAAGATCAAATAACCATAAAGAAAATGTGTTTATATTACACTTATCGTTTCATATGTATACTTAGCGCGCATGATGTTAGCGAACGAAATTAAACATGTTTGTGCGTTTTGAAGAAATATGTTTATTAATTAATATACGAAAGATGGCGACTGTTTACAGCTTTAGAACAACTCTCCAAATATATTTTTCAGTAATTGCAAAAACAGTAAGGGAATATACTCCCATTTCTGGTCATTTATTCTGTAATTCGAGAGAAATATAATATATTACGTTTACTGAAGTGTTATTGAAATTATTAGGTTATATGTGTGCAGTGTTTATTAATATATTCCATATTTTGAGTGCCTTTGATCAGTTATTGGCTTTGCAGTGTTTTCAGAACGTCAGCATGGTAATATTTTATTCTCTGTCTCCCCCTTTCTCTCCTTCGTTTTTTTTTCTTCTTCTCTACCTGTCTCCATTTTTTTTCTCTCTCCTTTTCTTTCTTTCATTTTTCTTATCTCTTCTTTATTTTTTCTTCTTCTCTCCTTTATTCTTCTTCTCTCCTATATTCTCCTTCATTTTTTTCTCTCTCCTTCATTTTTTTTCTCTCCCTCCTTCTCTCTCTTTCATTTTTCTTACCTCTCCCTATTTTTTTATATAATTTTCTTTCATTTTTCATATCTCTCCTTATCCCTCTGTCTTTTTTTTTAATCTCTTAACTACTCTCTCTCTTTCTCCATATATCTATGTCCGTTTGTCAATGCCTTTGTGTAATGCACATACATACGTACGTATTTTCCGGTTAGCTTATACCTCCGTGCGGCCATACACGAGTTCAGTGTCCAATTATATGAATGAACCGATAATGTAATATAAATACACACTGACCTCATTTTACATCATATCACCTTGACCTCCCATAGCCCTGGTATAGATAAGTCACCGCGCTTGCACTCCGAAACTCCGGTAGCACCCAACAAGGCAATAACTCGTTCAAGCAGCTAGTTATAAAAGAAAAAAGGAGGAGGGAAGGAGGGAGGGAGGGAGGGAGAGGGAGAGGGAGAGGGAGAGGGAGAAGGAGAGGGAGAGGGAGAGGGAGAGAAAGAGAGAGAGGGAGAGGGAGAGGAAGGGAGAGAGAGCTGAAGAGACAGACAGACAGAGAGAGAGAGAGAGAGAGAGAAAGAGGAAAATGCCTTTAGCATAACTAGCTAAGGGCATTTCCCTCGATCGAATGTCTCACCTTCTAGCACCAAATAAGGCTCCTTCAGACAGTTAGTTATAAGTGGACTTATTCTTACCATACCTAGCTAGTTAATTTTCCTCATCCGAGTGTCTCACCTGCAGGAGGCGGTGACGGAACAAATGTGTGCCTAGGGCGTCTTCACACTGTGCAAAACGTACTTACTGACCTTCGTAAATCAACCTGATTTTGAGAAAACGTTTTTTTTTTCTTTCTTTCTTTATCATTTTTTCCCTTTTCTTTATTCCAAGTGTTGTACAATGTTCATAAGCTATCCAGTGAAAAACGTTGAACACAATTTTCCCTTCCTGTTCTCGACCACGACTGCCGGAAAACACGTTTAAAAAATACGAACAATTGGCCGTAAAATTATCTTCAACTTCAAAGGCTATTTCCGTATCATTATCTCTGGTAAAAAGCAATTATTGTCTTACGTAGATGTTCGTCACAATGACAGGTGATAACTATGAATTTAGGGCCTAAGCAATGTTGTCATCATTGTTATTGTTATTGTCATTATGGTTATTATTGTTATTATTATTATCATTATTATTTTTTGTATTACTATTACTATTATCATTATTATCGTTATCATTAATCATTATCAATATTATCTTATTATT
>NC_091559.1:40398833-40401333 GCF_042767895.1 Penaeus vannamei | reverse complement strand
ATTTACAGTGAATTATCACCATCGCGGATATAGTGACTTTCAGCATCAATTCCCTGTCATTATAGAGCCTATGATAATGTTATAATTAGCACCACCGTATATTTTCATTTATATGTCACAGTAATCATCGTCACTATTGTCATCATCATCGTCATCATTATCATCATTGTCATTATCATCGTCATTATCGTCATCATCATCGACGCCATCATTATCATCGTCATCATTACCATCAGCACCATCCTCCTCTTCATCATCATCATCACCATCATCATTATCATCATCGTCATCCCCTTCATCATCTTGTTTCATTACCTCTCATATAACAATCACCATTATCATCACATATTCATCACTACCACCACCATATTCTAATCACCCATCATTATAATAATCACCATGACCATCACATTCTCATGAACGTTCATCATCACCATCACCATGATAAAAGTCACCATCATCATCATCACCACCATCACATCATCATCAAAGTCACCATCATCATCATCCCCATCATCATCACCATCACCATCACCACCATATCATCATCAAAGTCACCATCATCACCACCATCATATCATCATCATCATTAAAGTCATCATCATCACCATCATCATTATCATCACCATCATCACTATCACCATAATCGAAGTCACCATCATCATCACCACCACCGCCATCATCATCATCAAAGTCACCATCATCATCACCACCACCATATCATCATCATCACCATCAACATCACCATCATCATCATCATCAAAGTCACCATCATTAACAAAATCATACGTAATGAACACCTCACGTCTAGATGATGGATAACGACCATTAAGATAATCACTAATTGGCTTGTTTGGGTCATTTTCGAGAAACTAATTTTATTGAATAATTACGTAGCTATCATTATCAGTCAAGTTTTAATGTCGGTTTGTTAAATTCACAAAGAGGCCCGGCCATGAGGTAATGAAACATGATGGTGATGATGATGGTGGTGATGATGGTGATGGTGATGGTGATGGTGATGGTGATGGTGATGATGATGATGATGGTGATGATGATGATGATGATGATGATGATGGTGGTGGTGGTGATGATGGTGATGGTGATGGTGATGGTGATGATGATGATGATGATGGTGGTGGTGATGGTGATGGTGATGGTGATGATGGTGGTGGTGGTGATGGTGGTGGTGATGATGGTGATGATGATGGTGATAGTGGTGGTGGTGGTGGTCATGATGATGATGGTGGTGGTGATGAGGATGATGGTGGTGGTGGTGATGATGATGGTGGTGGTGGTGGTGATGATGATGGTGGTGGTGGTGATGATGATGATGGTGGTGGTTATGGTGGTGGTGGTGATGATGATGATGGTGAGGATAATGGTGGTGATGGTGATGATGAGGATGTGATGATGATGATGATGATGATGATGATGATGGTGATGGTGCTGATGATGATGATGATGATGATGATGATGATGATGATGATGATGATGATGATGGTGGTGGTGGTGGTGGTGTTTAAGATGAAGAGAATGGTGATGATGATGATAATTATGATAATGATGGTGGTGATGATAGATTGTACTGAAGATGTTATATAGTATTCATACATGTGGACATGTCTATACACAGAAATAAATGCATATCTATCTATTTACATATATATATATATATATATATATATATATATATATATATATATATATATATATATATATATATCGGATTGATAGATAGACAAATGCGTATCTATCACTCTAGATAGATATCGAGTAGGTAGATAGATAAATACATATCCATGAAACAGATAGATAGATATGGATATAATTTTGTGTATAAACGTATATACGATAATTCACTAAGTTGGTTTTCTCACAAGGCTAAAAAAAATGGGAATTGATTCAGTTTTTAAATATTTTGGTGTTGTAGTTTATCACTGTAAAATAATTAAGGTTTTTTTTATTGTTGTTGTTGTGTTTTTATTTGTTGTTGTTATTAAAGGATTGTTATTATTTACTTCTTCTTCTTCTTCTTCTTCTTTTGCTTCTTCTTCTTCTTCTTCTTCTTTGTCTTCTTATTCCTTCTCCTTTTCAACTCCTCATTCTCATTCTTATACTTTTCTTTCTTTTCTTTCGCTGCTGTTATTCTTCTTCAACTCTTCCTCCTCCTCATTCTCATTCGCACTCTCCTCCTCCTCCTCCTTCTCCCTTTCCTCCTCCTCCCCCTCATTATCATCATCATTATTCCTCTCCTCCTCCTCCTCATTCGCACTCTCCTCCCTTTCCTCCTTATTATCCCTCTCTTCCTCCTCCTCCATCTCACATCACCACCCCCACCTCCTACCCCTCCCCTCATCCCCCCCTCCCTCCCTCCTCTCCCTCCTCCCCCTCCACACACTTACGCACACACGCACACCCACACACACACACACACACACACACACACACACACACACACACACACACTCACAAACACACACACACACACACACACAAA
>NC_091559.1:40378833-40381333 GCF_042767895.1 Penaeus vannamei | reverse complement strand
CTCTTCCTCCTTTCTTATTCTGTTCGTCCTTCTTCTTTTCTATTCTTCTTTTCCTTACTTCCTCCCTCCCTCTTCTTCTCTTCACGTTCTCTCTCTTCCTCTCTCTTACTCCTCTTAATCGCCCCTCTCCCTCTTACTACTTTCGCTCTTCTCCTCTCCCCAGTCCTCCCCAATATCCTTCTCTTTCCCCCTTCATCCACCCTTTTCCTCCTTCTCCCTCCCTTCCTCCCTCCCTCCCATTCTCCAACTCCCTTCCTCCCTCTCCCTCTTATCTCCCTACTTCCTCTCCCTCTCTCTCCCTCCCTACTTCTCTCTCCTTGCTCCACCTCCTCCCTCTCCCTCCTATAAAACCTCCCCCCTTCCCTTCCTCCAACCCCTCCCTCTCCCACCTCACTCCTCATATCTCCTATATCTTCCCTCCTCTTCCTCTCCCTCCCTCCATCCCTCCTATCTTCCTACTTCCCTCCTCTCTCTCTCTCTCTCTCTCTCCCTACTTCCTTCCCTCCCTCTCCTTCCCTCCCTCTTCGCCCACCCTCCCTCTCCTCCTTCTCTACCCCCTCCCACCCTCCCTCCCTCTTCTCCACCCCCTCCTCCTCTCCACCCCCTCCCTCCCTCCCCCATTTACCCCCACCTACCCCTCCCTCCCTCCCTCTCCATTTACCCCCACCCCCCTCCCTCCCTCCCTGCCCATATTGCCACACACTCTCTAAGCCCACCAATTAACTAATGAGGTTTAATTAACAAGGTGCAATTAACGTCATGTCCGTTTATGAAGAAATATCTCAAAAATGAGGAGAGAAGAGAACGGAATTAGTTTTTTTTTTCCCTTTTTTAAGTGAATTACGTTTTTTTGTCTTTTTTTGTGAATTATTTTAAAATGAGGATAATTTTTTTTCTTTTTTTTGAGTGAAATACGTATCTTTTTTGTGAATTACATTAAAATGAGGATAATGATAATGATTTTTTTTCTTAATCCATTTCGGTAATTTAGTGTGTGTGTGTGTGTGTGTGTGTGTGTGTGTGTGTGTGTGTTTGTGTGTGTGTGTGCATGTGTGTGTGTGTGAGCGTGTGCGTGCGTGGGCGTGTGAATGTAAATGAGTAATGAGTTACGATGAACTTTTAAAATGATTTTTTTTTTTTTTTACGCGTAAAAGACGAAGAAGAAAATTTGTTCAAGGAATTATAAGACGGACCTAGGAAGTGAGTGATGAGTCTAAATTTAGTGATGAGTCTGGGGTGATGAGTCTAAAGTGATGTCTAACGCGATGTCTAAAATTATGTCTAAGGTGTTGAATAAGTGATGAGTCATAAGTGATAAATAAATAATTAGTTTAAAGTGATGAGAAAGCAATGAGTCTAAGGTGATGAATATGGAGTGATGAGCCTAAAGTGATGGATAAGTGATGAGTCATAAGTGATGAATAAGTAATGAGTCATAAGTGATGAATAAGTAATGAGTCATAAGTGATGAATAAGTAATGTCCTAATTTTATGAATAAGTGATGAGTCTAAAGTGATGAATAAATGACGAGTATTGAGTGATAAGTCTAAAGGGATGAATAACTGATGTCTAAAGTGATGAATGAGTGATGAGTATGGAGTGATGAGTCTAAAGTCTTGAACAAATGATGAGCCTACAGCGTTTTAAAGCGATGACGAAATTATTATAAGACAAAGAAAACTATTTTTTTTTTAATTATTGAAGGGGGGAGGGAGGGAAGGGGGAAGGAGGGAGGGAGGGAGGGAGGGAGAGGGGGAGGGGAGAGGAGGGAGGGAAGGGGGAGGGAGGGAGGGAAGAGGGAGGGAGGGAGGGAGGGAAGGAGGGGAGAGGGGGAGGGGAGGGAGGGAGGGAAGGGGGAGGGAGGGAGGGAAGGGGAGAGGGAGGGAGGGAAGGGGGAGGGAGGGGGAGGGGGTGGAAGAAGGGGGGGAGGAGGGAGGGAGGGGAAGAGTGGAGGGAGGGAGGGAGAGGGGGAGGGGAGGGAGGGAGGGAAGGGAGGAGGGAGGGAAGGTGGGAAGGGAGGAGGGAGGGAGGGAAGGGGAGAGGGAGGGGAGGAGGGTGGAAGAAGGGGGGAGGAGGGAGGGAGGGAGAGAAGGAGGGGGGGACGGAGGGAGGGAGGGAGGGAGAGAGGGAGGGAGGGAGGGAGGGGAGGGAGGAAGGTGGGGAGGGGGTTCATTGTTCATTGAGACAAATGAACCAAAAAGTGAGATTGAGCGAATCTTTTACAGCACAAGATATGTTATTTAATCGGTTTCTTATCATTTATATTGCCGTTGTTATTATGAATGGAAGTTGTTGTTATCTATCGTCATTGTTATTGTTGTTATTATCATCATCGTCATTATTATTAGCATTATAATTATGATTATTACGATTATTATTATCATTATTACCATCACCATTATTATTATCATTACTGATGTTATTTCCATCATTTCTATTATTGTTGTTATCATCATCATTATCATTACCATAATTATTATCATTACTATCATCACCTCC
>NC_091559.1:40363191-40368191 GCF_042767895.1 Penaeus vannamei | reverse complement strand
AAAGAGGGAAAGAGAGAAGGAGGGGGTGAGGATGGAGGGGTGGGGATAGGGGGAAGAGAGGGAGGGAAGGGGAAGGGGTGAGAGGAGAGGAGAGAGGAGGGAAGGGGGTGGTGAGGAGAGAGGGAGGGAAGGGGGAGGGAGGAAGGGGTAGATAAGGGGGGAGAGGGAAGGGTGAGGAAAGGAAGGGGGGGGAAGAGGAAAGAGGGGGAGGAGGGGGGGAGAGAGGGAGGGAAGGGAGAGAGGGAGGGAAAGGGGGAGGGGGAGAGGGAGGGAGGGAAGGGAGGGGGAAGAGGGAGGGAGGGAGGGAAGGAGGAGGAGGAGAAAAAGGGAGAGGGAGGAAAGAGAGGAGAGAGGGAGGGAAGAGGGAAGAGGGGAAGGAGGGAGAGAGGGGAGAGGGAGAGAAGAAGGTGGAAGAAGAAGAAGAGGAGGAGGAAGAGGAGAGAGGGGGAGAGAAGGAGGAGGAAAGAGGAGGAGGGAAGAAGAAGAAGAAGAAGAAGAGGAAGAAGAAGAAGAAGAAGAAGAAGAAGAAGAAGAAGAAGAAGAAGAAGAAGAAGAAGAAGAGGAGGAGGAGGAAAAAAAAAGAATATATGAGGAAGAAGAGGAAGGATGATGAATGATATGAAGAAGAGGAAAAAAGGGAAAAAAAGAAGAATGTGAAAATAAAAAAAGGCAGAAAATATGAAAAAAAGAAAACAAAATGAAAATAAAAAGACAATATGAAGAGAAAGGAAAAAAAGAAAATGGTGAAATATAGAAAAACACGAAAAAAAACGAGAAGGAATTAAATGAACATAAATAGAAAAAGGGAGAAATAGAAGATTGAAGGAAAAGAAAATTAAAATATCAAAAGAAGAAGAAGAAGAAGAAAATAGAACACGTTTCCAATTTCGAAAATAATAATCAAAATGAATTTGATAGATAATTATTATATACTGGATTATATAGCAATATTTTTCTTTTTTCCCTTATTAATGACAGTACTAATTATATTTATGATACTAATGATGATGGTCATAAGGTAATTTTGTTCATACTTTTACTGGCAATAATAAGTGTGATTGAATTACACTAAAAGAAAAAAAAAAGAAACGAAAAATATATGAAACAAAAAAAGAAAAGAAAAAAATGACAAAGAAACTAAAATAATAATAAAAAAAACACAAAAAAGTGACAATGAAACTAACATAACAATAACAACAATAACACTAATAACAATAAAGATAATAATTTAAAAAGCCCCCACACAAACACCACACACAGCACCTCCCCAAACAACGCAGATCCTCAAAGCTCTTCGCAGACGCCCAAAACACCACTTCGAAGACTTATGCAACAGGTGTGAGTTCGACTTCAGCAAAATTCACAGACCAATCTTACCTCATCAACAGGCTGGCATTGTCACACGGTTGCCCAATCAGCGAGGACAAGTCACTTCGACCCTTATGCCGGGTAATCATAGAGGTTGATTTCCCGCTCGCTCTCCCCCCGTCGGTTACGCCATTTGAGCCCGCCCCGCCGTAAGAGAGGCACGTGAACCCCGTTAATACGAACTGATGCAGCATTGCAGGGCGATTGTTCACCGCTGCGGTTGCAAACGGTCTAGATTCTAAATCGGGAGGGAGAAATGGACGTTCTAGAATCGACGCGAGGAAATTCCGGAAAGTCCTGGCGTGGGTTCGGGGTCCTTGGAATGGGGTTGGAGGTGGGTAGTAACAAACCCCCCGAGGCGAAAGGGGGAGAAGAGGGAGAGGGGGATAAAGGGGGAGGAGGGAGGGAGAGGGAAGGGGGGAGGGAGAGGGAGAGACAGAGAGAGAGAGAGAAAGATTAGGGTGGCGAGAAGAGACGGAGAGGGGTATGGCGCAGTATATATATATATATATATATATATATATATATATATATATATATATATATATATATAGAGAGAGAGAGAGAGAGAGAGAGAGAGGAGAGAGAAACTGTTATACATATACGTATACTTTGATATAAAAGTAGATATAAAAATATAGAAGGACGAGAACAAGACATATGTTCAGAAAGATGTAAAGACAAGAGTGAGAAAGAAAAAATAGGTAACGAGAAAGAAGAGAAATGAAGAAGACGAAGTATAGGGAAAGAGAGAGAGAGAGAGAGAGAGAGAGAGAGAGAGAGAGAGAGAGAGAGAGAGAGAGAGAGAGAGAGAGAGCATTATTTATGAGCGTAGATTGGTCGTTGTCGTTCGGGGGCAGAGTGGGCTGCATCGTGCACGAGCCAACGAGCCCGTGGCCCACTCTGCCTCTCAGGCGGTCACAGGGTGGGGATAGGGTCGAGTTGCCAAGAAGGAATTAATGCGGTGAGACCGGATAATTGCATAATTATTTACCATTAATCAGTTCCACCGAGAGATTAAACCGCCGTGCCCATGAAGGGGACTCGGGCATAGGAGCATATCTCGCAACGGGTAGGGTATCTGAGGAATAAAAATATAGGAGAACGTTTTAGGATAATTTATTAAAAGGATTCGACTCTCGCAGGAGTTTAGCTGTCTGTTCAAAAATTTCTCGAAGCAACAAACTCAATCAGCCTTTCAAGTGGGTATTTTCAGCCGCGTTGGAGCCCTGACCACTAACTCATGCCCTGAACCGATGCCCACGTCCCAGTCTCTCCCGAAAATTCGAGAAGGAAATGGCGAAAGAGTGACCACGAGGAAGAGAAGGGAGCGGGGGGAGGGGGGGCTTTACCTTCCCACTCCCCCCATCCCCTCTCCCCCATCCCCACACCTCTCCCTTGCCCCCCTCTCTCTCTCCCCCCCCTACTCTCCTGGCCCGAAATCAGGGATACACAGCTCCCGAGAACGTTCTAAAATGACCCCTCTGCTTCGTGGTCACAAGGACGAATATCCGCCGCCGTTGGGGAGCCTTTGGGCAACCATTTTATATACACGAGTTTTTCAACCCCTGGGGGAGACACTCGGGGCGGTCTGGCTGAACCTCGTGGCTGTGTCTCCCCCCTCCCCCTCCCTTCCCCTCCTCCCTTCCCCTCCTCTCCCCCCTACTTGGCTCCTCTTTCGTCTCTTTTCTCTCGTCTCTCGTCTCTCTGTCTCCCCTCCTCCTGCCTTCTCTTCCCTCCCCCTCTTTCTCTTTCCTTCGTCTCTCTTGTATGTTTTTCTCTCTCATTCCCTTATCCCTTCTCTTCTCTCCCTTTGTCTCTCATTCTTCTTACTCTCTCTAATCCCTTTTTTACCCTTTTCTCTTTGCTCCTTTTGTTTCTTCTGCTCGTTTTCTCTTCATTTCTTAATCCTCTTCATCTCTCCCTTCTCTTCTCTATTCTTCCCTCCTCTCTCTTCTTCCCTCCTCTCTCTTCTTCCCTCCTCTCCACTCTCTCTCTTCTACCCTTTCTTTCAATCTTCATCCATCTCTCTCTCCCTCCATCTTCTTCTCTCTGTTCCTCTTCCCACTTATTCCCTCCTCTCTCCCTTCCTCTCCACCGGCTCTTTCAAACTTCCCTCTATTCCCTCTTCTTTTTCCTCCCTACCCCCCTCCCTTCTTCCTGTTTCCCCTCCTCCCTCCCTCTATCCCTCACTGTTTCCCCCTCCTCCCTCCCCCTCTTTCCCCTCCTCCCTCACACACCCTGTTTCCCCCTCCTCCCTCCCCCTCTTCCCTCCTCCCTCACACCCCACTGTTTCCCCTCCTCCCTCCCCACTATTTCACCTCCTCCCTCACACCCCACCTAAAACTTCCCCCCTCCTCCCTCCCCCTCTTTCCCCTCCTCCCTCCCTCCATCCCCCACTGTTCCCCTCCTCCACTCCCCCCCTCTTCCTCCCCTCCCTCACCCCCCACTGTTTCCCCCTCCTCCCCTCCCCCCCTCTTCCCTCCTCCCTCCCCCCACCCCCCTCTTCCCCCCTCCTCCCTCACTCCCCCTATATCCCCTCCTCCCCTCCCTCCTTCTCCCCTGTTCCCCCTCTCCACTCCCTCCTTCTCCCCTGCTTCCACCCTCCTCCCTATTTCTTCCCCTTCCCCTATCCCCTCCCCCCCCCTTCCCCAAACAAGTGATCATAAGTGGGTCTCTCTTTCAAAGTCATTTAAAAAGCGCTGAAATTACAGATTCCCCCTCTCTCTCTCTCTCTGTCTATCCTTTTTTTCTCTATCTTTTTTTCTCTCTCTCTTTCTCTGTCTATCTTTCTCTCTCTTTTTCTCTTCCTGGATTTCTCTCTCTCTCTATCTCTCTCTCTCTATCTTTCTATCTATACTTCTCTTCCTCTCTCTCTCTCTCTCTTTGAGAATTCCAATAAAGATAATGAGAGCGAGGCACAAGCATAAAAAGAAGAAAAAAAGAGAAAGTCTGTAAAGAAAGAGAAAGAGAGAGAGAGATAGATAGAGGGATAGAGAGATAGAGAGATAGAGATAGAGATAGAGTGAGAGAGAGAGTGAGGGAAAGAGAGAGAGAGGGAGAGAGAGATAGAGAAATAGAGATAGAGATAGATAGATAGATTGAGAGAGAGAGAGAGAGAGAGAGAGTGAGAGAGAGAGAGAGAGAGAGAGAGAGAGAGAGAGAGAGAGAGAGAGAGAGAGAGACAGAGAGAGAGAGAATGAGAGAGATAGAGATAGAGAGATAGAGATAGAGACAGAGATAAAGATAGATACATAGATAGAGAGACAGAGAGAGAGAGAAAGTGAGAGAGAGAGAAAGAGAAAGAGAAAGAAAAAGAAAGAAAAAGAAAAAGAAAGAAAAAGAAAGCGAGAGACAGATAAACAGAGAGAGAAACGCGAGATAATTGTTTTCAATACAAAGGTCCCACCGCTTGTCGTACCTCCGCCAACCGGATCAAAAAGCGCGCGGGATCCCAAGGTCGCTTATGGCATCAACACCGGGAGCTGCTGAAGACACTATTTGTTCCCTCTGCTTTTTGATCTTTCTATCTTTTTTAAGTCTTGATCTTTTCTTCTCTTTTTCTTTTGGGAGAGTCTGTGCGTGAATTTTTCTCTTTTTTCTTCTTTTGTTTCTGTCTTTAAGTCGATTTT
>NC_091559.1:40352389-40354889 GCF_042767895.1 Penaeus vannamei | reverse complement strand
AAAACACACACATACACACGCACCAACTACATGGCTGAAAACACACACACAAAAAAAAAAAAAAAAAAAAACGAAGAAAAAATAATATCTACACTCACCAACTACACAGACGAAAAAAACAAAACAAAAGAAACTATCCTATTAAGCAAAACACACACACACACAAAAAAAAAAAAACTTACGCAACCAAAAACAAAAAACAAACCAAAAAATAACAAAAAAGCCATTGTCTCAGCTACCTTGTTGCAGTGTTGCCTCTCCTCCTCCCCTCCCCCCCCCCCCTCCCCCTTCCTCCCTCCCCCTCCTTCTCAGCTACCTTGTTGCAGTGTTGCCTCTTCCCCCCTCCCCCTCCCCCTTCCCCCTCCCTCCTCTTCGCCCCCCCTCCCCCTCCCCTCCCTCCTCCTCGCCTCCCCCTTCCCCCTCCTCTCCTCCTCTTCGCCTCCCCCCTTCCCCCTCCCTCCCTCCTCTCCCCCTACCTCCCCTCCTCCCTCCCCCTTCCCCCTTCCCCCTCCCCCTCCTCGCCTCCCCCCTCCTCGCCTGCCACAAAAAGAGAGAGAGAGATCTAATCTTCGCTGACTCAGAAGTCCTTGGATAAAACCATTTAAAAGGAGCGGCTGCCTCGACGCTTCAGCAATAAGGCAGTCAGTCAGATTGACGGGGGGAAAATAGATGTATGTTCATGAAAATATACTTACGTACATACAGACATACTTACATACATGCAAACATACTTACATACATGCAAACATACTTACGTACATGCAAACATACTTACATACATGCAAACATACTTACGTACATGCAAACATACTTACATACATGCAAACATACTTACATACATGCAAACATACATACAAATACACAATGAAAACATAATACACACGTACATACATATGTATATATACACACAAACAAACATATATACAGACATACATATATATGCATACATACATACATAAACCCAATTGCATATATATATATATATATATATATATATATATATATAGATAGATAGATAGATAGATATATAGATATAGATATAGATATAGATATAGATATAGATATAGATATAGATATACGTATAAACATATACATACACATACAAACATACATATATACATACAAGTATAAATAGACAGATCCATGCATATACAGTACACATACAAACATACACACATATACATACAGTCACACAGATATATGTATACGTAAGTATACATATATAATGATAATGATAATAATGATAATGATGGTAGTGATAATAATAATAACAATGATGATAATGTTAATAATAATAATAATAATAACAATAATAGTAATAATAATGATAATAATAATAATTATTATTATTATTATTATTATTATTATAATGATAATAATAATAATAATGAGGAAAATAATAACCACAATAATAATAACAGAAATAATAACAACAATAATAGTGAGAATAATGATAGAGATAATAATGATAATGATAACGATGGCAATAGTGATAATAACGATAGTGATAATGATAACAATAATAATAGTAATTATGATAATAACAATGATAATATAGCAATAATAATGATAAGAACAATGATAATAATAACTGATCATCATGATAATGATAATGATAATGACAATAGTAAGAACAATCATGATGATGATGGCAATAACAATAACAACGATAATAGTGAAAGGAATAGCAATAATGATAATAATAACGATGATAAAAGTTTAAAATGAAATATAAAAAATGATAATACTTTTAATGGCACTAATGACGATAATGATGTAATTAGCACAGACATCAAGGCAAAAAATCGATTTTATTATTAATAACAGCAAAACCGCCCTTAGCCTTTACACTCTACCCCCCCCCCCCCCCAGCTCCCTCCTCTCCTCCATACCCCCTAGCTCCCCTTTCCATGCCCCTAACTCTCTCTCACCCCTAACTCCCTCCCCTCCTCATCCTCCTCCTCCTCTCTCTCCCCCCCTCCTCCTTCTCTTCCCTCCCTCCCCTTTCTCTCCCCCTCTCTCTCTTCCTCTCCCCCTCCCCCTCCTCTCCCCCTCCCATCCTCAACTCCCTCCCCCTTCCTCTCTCCCTCCTCTCCCCTCCCACCCCTTCTTCCCTTCTCCTCCCTCCCCTTCCTCTCCCCCTCCCATCCTCAACTCCCTCCTTACCCCCTTTCTCTCCCACCCCTCCCTCCCTCCCTCCCCACCCGACCAATTCACACACACAGATGTCCTCTACGTCACCACACCGTCACACCCCAACACGTCATCAATTCAGTGACGTCACTCGGGTTCAAACGCGGATGTCAGTCACTTGTTCGAAAACGTGAATGAACCGTCCGTCGAAGTCGCGCCACAGCTCCACCTCTTTTACTTAATTAATTTTTTATTATTTTGTCCCTCGGATTGCCAGTCCTCATTTCTCTATTTATTTTCTTCTCGGCTTCCATGTCCTCATTTTCCTTCTATTTTCTCTCTCTCTCTCTCTCTCTCTCTCTCTCTC
>NC_091559.1:40342389-40344889 GCF_042767895.1 Penaeus vannamei | reverse complement strand
GTTGGGCGTTCAAACAAGCGAGGAGGAAAAGAATACAGGGTGTGTAGTTTGCTTAGGTCACATAGAGAGAGAGAGAGAGAGAGAGAGAGAGAGAGAGAGAGAGAGAGAGAGAGAGAGAGAGAGAGAGAGAGAGAGAGAGAGAGAGAGAGAGAGAGAGAGAGAGAAAGAGAGAGAGAGAGAGAGAAACGTTTTTTTTTTTTTTTTTTTTTTTTTTACTTTGACACGTTTATTGAGAAAAAAAATTACATCTCAAAAGGATGAGGTAACTTAAGTTATTTTCACCCCTATGCTTCAGACACATAGAAATGCAGAGATAGCATATTTACCTGAAGAGACCGTATGGATGATTAGGAATGATCAGGTATTCGAGATTTTGAAGAGTTACAGGCAATTTGCACCAAGATCATAAACATACCTGGCGAATATACACAGGTATGTAGGCTGTTACTCCTGCTAAGATTAAAATGTCACTATGATACGGATGACTGACGTATGTTAGGCATCATTCTCTTAAAACACAAACATTCCACTCAACAATTGATTCATCTTTTCTCATCTCTTCTCCGGGATTATAATTATGTATTGCGAACATAATATATTTTATGTGCGCCGTCTGTGATTATGTAAGCCCAGGAGGGGATTTATCTGGATTGCGAAGACGACGAAGGAAAGACGAAGGGAACCAACCCGCGAGAATAGCCCCCCCCCCCTCCCCCCCACCCCACCCCCCTCCACCTCCTAAAGATGTCGATTCAGATTATTTATTTTTCTTGAGGGAGGGAACGAGAGGGAGAATTAGAGTGAAAGAGAGAGCGTGAGAAGAGTGAAGGAAGACAGACAGAGAAAGAGAGAGGGAGAGAGAGAGAGAGAGGATGAGGGAGAGGGAAGAGAGTGAGAAGAGTAAAGGGAGAGAAAGAGAGAGAGAGAGTGAAGGAAGACAAACAGAGATAGAGAGAGAAGAGAGGTGTGAAGGGAGGGAGGAGAGAGAAAGAGAGGGGGAGTGAAGGGAGAAAAAGAGAGCGAAAGAGGAATTAAGTGAGAGACAGCAAAAGCAAGGGGAAGGATATATAGACAGACAGATAGAAAGAAGTGAGAGGGAGAGAGAGAGGACAGGGAAAGATGGGGAGGAGGGGAAGGGTGTAGAGGGAGAGACAGAGAAGGAGGAGAAGAAAGGAGAGAGAGAGAGAGAAAGGGAGAGAAGAGAAAATTCAAAATTCCAATTCAGATTCAAACACTTTATTCCATTAATTATAATGGGTATCCCGTTTACATACATGGCATTTACACTGTGTAATAAGATACCATGAAAAATATTATACAGTGCTTACAAAGAACGCTAACATTATAAGTGATTGAAATATTGTGCTCGGCTTGATGTTTAATCGCCTGGTGTCATTGATAGTTCAGTAGATGCTCTTTCACTTTTGTTCTAAATGCTTTTGCTTGGAAATACTTCTAATATTTTCTGGTAATTGGTTCCAAATTACGTCTTCGGATTTGCATATTTCTTGCCCCGATTTCTGTATAAGATCTTTTGATATATAAGCAGTTATTTTGCTTGTATGGACACCCGTTGTGTTACCTGTTGTCTGTATAGGTAGTGGCCAATTTGGGTAAATTCCTTGTATGATTTTATGGACTAGAATACATGTGTTATAGTTATATTTCTGTTGAACTTTTAGTCATTTGAGTTAGTTGATATGTGGTGTGATGTGGTCATGTTTATTTATGTTTCCTAGAGCTAATCTTAGTGCATAGTTCTGTAGTTTCTGTGTCCTTTGTATGGTATCAAGTGCTAGTGTTTGTATAACATCGAAGAGGGGATGAAGAAAGGAAAGGAAGAAGGAGATAGATAAAGAAAGGAAGTGGGGAGGAGGAGAATAAGAGAGAGGATATGAGAGAGAATGAGGAAAAATGAAGGAGAAAAAGAAGAAGGGGGGAGGGGGATGGAAGGAGAGAAAATGTGGAAAGTGAGAGAAAGAGAGACAGAGAGAGAGGCAGAGACACAGAAAGAGAGACAGAGAGACAGACAGACAGACAGATAGACAGACAGAAAGAAAGACAGACAGACAGAAAGAAAGAGAGAGAGAGAGAGAGACAGAGACACACAAAGAAAAACAGGGAGAGAAAAGGGAAAGAGAGAGACAGAGAGAGAGACTAGAGAGAGCGTGAGAGCGGGTACTAAAGAACGCAGAGATGGATAATTCATCAATTATTCATTCAACTCCACAACGGACGCAAAAAAATGGAAATCTAACACGAAGGTTGACTCCAGACGCTGACAGATCCCACGTTCCTTTCTTCATTAAATAATAATAATAATAAATATATAGATTAATAAATAAATAGATAAGTAAATAAATAGATAGATAAATAGATAAATAAATAAATAAATAAATAGATAAATAAATAAATAGATAAATAAATAAATAAATAGATAAATAAATAAATAAATAAATAGATAAATAAATAAATAAATAGATAAACAGATATATAACAA
>NC_091559.1:40314889-40324889 GCF_042767895.1 Penaeus vannamei | reverse complement strand
TTGAATTATCGAATATAATAAAAAGGATATTCTACCTGTAGCTTAAGATCAAGACGGAAATTAGTCAGACGGAAACGGTCGCTGTCGTCTTCGTCTTTGAGTTCCGTTTCCAGACGATACTGACGGAGAAATTAAAATTCTGGCGGAAATGCAAAAAAAAAATGATGGAAAAAGTATTTGTGTGATAAGGCGTTATCCTTTCTTCTCTGTGTCTTCCTCCTTTCTACTCTCTTTTTTTATCCTCCGTCCCTTTCTCTCTCCGTTTTTCTTACTGTCTCTCTCTCTTTCTCTCTCTCCTTCCCACTCCCTCTCTCCGACTTTCTCTCTTACTCTGTTTCTTGCCCTCCCTTCCTCTTACCTTCTTCCTCCCTCTGCTCTTACACTCTGTCTTACTCTTCCTCTTTCTCCCTCCCTCCTATCCTCTCTCTTTCTCCTTCCCTCTCCCTCTTTCCCACCCTCCATCTTACTCTCTCTCCCTTCCTCCCTTCCTCCCTCCCACCCTCCCTCCTTCCCTCTCCCTCTTTCCAATCCTCTCTCTCTCTCTCTCTCTCTCTCTCTCTCTCTCTCTCTCTCTCTCTCTCTCTCTCTCTCTCTCTCTCTCTCTCTCTCTCTCTCTCTCTCTCTCTTTCCCTCCCTCCATCCTCTCTCTCTCTCCAATTACCCCTCCTTTCCTCTCCCCTCTTTCCACCCTCCATCCTACTCTCCCTTCCTCCCTTCCTCCCCCTCCCTTCCTCCACTTACCCCCCCCCCCCCCACACCCCCCCCCAACACGCGGCATAAAACTAACAGCCAAAAATTGACAGACTCTTGTAATGGTTGCCACTTAGTCTATTTATCACCCCTGTCCATCGATTAATTGGCCGGTTTGGCCCTCGCCGGAAATAAGCTACACCATTCCACATTTATTAAATTTGATGTGTTATTTCCGTGTGGTTGTAGAGTATGGCTGGTTCATATCCTTTCGCTTTTTTTTCTTTTCTTTTCTTTTCTTTTTTTCATTTTTTCGGTATTCAGTTTTTTTTTTCTTCTGTTTTCATTTTTCATTTTTTTCCCGTTTTCTGTTGTTGTTGTTTTTTTCATTTTTTCCATGTGGTTGTGGAGTCTCGTTGGAACATATCCTTTCGTTTCTTTTCATTTTTCATTTTTTATTGCATCGATTTAGGGGTAATTTCTTTTTTTTCTTTTTTTTCTTTCTTTTTCTTTTTTCCGTGTGGTTATGGAAATTCGCTGGCTCATATCCTTTCGTATTTTTTCCCATTTTTCAATTTTTATCGTATCGATTTAGGGAAAAAAATGAATATGTAAAAGAGACAGAGAGGAAAAAAAATCATTTCAGTCGGTATTTCATTTATTATTCATTTTATTATATATATGAATTATAAAGCTCTTGGGAAGGCGATAGAAATGTGACTGAATTAACGAACAAAGTTATTTGTATTGTTATAAAAATGCGGATAAGTAGGTAGATATATATACAAATATTCATAGATATAGATAGATAGGTAGATATATATACAAATATTCTTAGATATAGATAGGTAGGTAGATATATATACACATATTCATAGATATAGATAGATAGGTAAATATATATATACAAATATTCATAGATATAGATAGTTAGGTAGATATATGCAAATATTCATAGATACATATATATCTTAATAATTATAGATACAGATGCAGTTATGTATGAATGTGAATATTGATGTAGATTTAGATATTGATATATATAGATATCTATTAATGTGGGTATTCATATATGTAAATATGAATATCTATATAGATATAGATATTTATCTTTTCTTTTCATTCTTTTGCTTATTCTTTTTTTCTGTCCTTCTTGTCTATCTTTCTTTCATTCTTTCTCACTTCATTTTTTCTTCTTCTTTCGTTCTTTCTCATTTTACTGATCCCTCTATCTATCTATCCTCTTTATTTATACATTCATTTTTTTTCTTTCTCTTTCTCTTGCTTTCGTCCATTCATTTTTTGTATTTTTTTATTCACAATTAGACGGTCTTTTAACTACACTTCGACAGAAAAAATAATAATAATAAATAAATAGATGATTTTGCAAATATCGGCTCGGCATGCAAATAAATCGCACGATTTGATAAAGTCAAATCGATTAAATTTAATACAGCTTAAGAGGGAACAGTGTCACCTTCTTCTTTTTCTTTTTTCTTTCTTAATTTTGACTTGCTTTAATGTTTTAGTCACGTGTTTCTGACAGTATTCGGAACCGCCGATTAACTGCTTCTCTTGTATTGCATATAAACATCTCTCTTATATATATATATATATATATATATATATATATATATATATATATATATATATATATATATATATATATATATATATATATATATATATATACATTCTCTTGTATTGCGATATATATACATCTCTCATATATATATAAGATATATATATACATCTCTCTTATGGCGAAGAAATTCATTCTCAATCATATCTTTTTCTACAGGATTCGCCATGAACCGGTTCGACATGCAGTAATTCAATTTGCAATGCGAATATTATGTAATCACGATTCATGTTGTGCAATGCAGCGGTTAGGTCACGTGTTGGTCTTGCAATCTTGCTGACCTGCTGTTCAATCCCGCGCGCTGCCAGTGGATGGTCACCCCGGCCGTTCCTTGCACACAGGGGGGGGGGGAGATTTAGAAGCTAAATAAAACAGACAGCAAGTCACAGCAAAGAATATCTATAATAATAAATGGAATTGAAACTAAATTTTAAAAAATTAAGATTAAATTGGTAGTTCAAAAACTTGCGTCATCAGATAGGTTCTCAATAACTGGATTGGTCTGAAACTTAAGTCATGGTATAGTTTCTTATCAATACCCGGGTTGATATTTCATTCTGCAATCTCTTATCAGTCGCGTAGGTGCTTATCAATACCTGATATTTCATTCTGCAATCTCTTATCAGTCGCGTAGGTGCTTATCAATGCCTGGGTTGATATTTCATTCTGCAATCTCTTATCAGTCGCGCAGGTGCTTATCAATACCTGATATTTCATTCTGCAATCTCTTATCAGTCGCGTAGGTCCTTATCAATGCCTGGGTTGATATTTCATTCTGCAATCTCTTATCAGTCGCGTAGGTTCTTATCAATACCTGGGTTTATATTTCATTTTGTAATCTGATATCTATCGTGTGTATAGAGTCCTGGTGATGCCCGATGCCAACTCCTGAGGATCTGTATGCCCCAGAGACTCGAGTATAAGGAGGCCTAATACTGAGAAATATTATGAGAAAATGAGAAAAAAAAATTGAATAGGATTATAAAACTTTGTGTTTAAATTCTTCAAGTAACTTAGTAAATTGTTAATCTGTTTTCCATATCTTTCTATCTTATATTGTATTTATTTTTTATTTCTTAAATTGCCAAAACGTAAAGAAAATAATTGATAAAAAATGAATTAGATTTTAGGTTAAATCAAATCAGTCATAAATCATATAATGTGCTATAATAAAAGTAAATAATTATTATTCTGGACTGTACCATTTCTTTTATATATATATATATATATATATATATATATATATATATATATATATATATATATATATATATATATATATATATACATATATAAATATATACATATATATACATATATATATATATATATATATATATATATATATATATATATATATATATATATATATATACATATATATATACATATATAAATATATATAATCTACACATCTTGATAATTGTAATAATATTTTCACTTAAAATTCCATTTCTTACATTCGTGATATCAGATAAAAAAGAGAAATAGATAATTGCACGAAAGGTAGAGATGATATCAGAACTCAAGAAAAGAATAGAGGAAATAGTAAAGAAAAGAGAATATCAGAAAACGCAAGAAAAGAGAAGAAAGAGGAGGAAATAGTAAGATAAAAGAAAATAAAAAAGAGACAGAGAAGAGTAGAAGACAAGACAAAAAGGGAAAGGAAAAGAAACTAGAAAAATTTAAAAATAAATAGATAAATAAAGAGACAGAAAAAAGAGACGAAAAAAGATGCAAATAAAAACAGATTAAATAAAAGGTACAAATAAAATGAAATAAGATAAAAGATGCAAATAAAAGCAAAGTCACCATATCCTGCAATGAACCAAGAAGGAAAACAAAACAAAACAAAAGACAAAGAAAAGTAAAAAAAGAAAAAGGAAGAAGAAGAAGAAGCAGAAAAGAAAAGAAAAAGAAAAGAAAAGAAAGAGAAAAAGAAAAAGTAAAAAAAAGAAGAAAAAATAAAAAAAGGAAATAAAACAAAATCATAATAAAAAAAAGAAAAGACGAAAACAGCAAATAAAATCAACCTCGCCAAATGCAGCGATGAACCAAGAAGGAAAACAATAGCGTATGGATATCAAGGTCAGTTTTGATTGCTAACTCTGCCAAGGTCAGTTGCCCGCCGCCGCTGCTGAGGCGCTGTCTAACCTCAATTTTTTCTTCTTCTCGCTCTATTCATCTGTTTATCTGTCTGTTTCTCTCTTATTTTCTTTTTTTCTCTGACTGTTTATCTTTGTTTCTCTCTTATTTTCTTTCTTTTCTCTATCTCTCTTTGGTTAACTTTGTTTATCTTTGTTTATCTTCGATTTTTCTGTCTCTGTCTATGTCTCTTTCTCTGTGTCTCTGTTTATCTCCTCTCTCTCTCTTTGTTTCTATGTTTCAGTCTCTCTTTGTCTGTCTTTCTGTCTGTCTCTCTCTCTTTCTTTCTCTCTCTCTCTCTCTCTCTCTCTCTCTCTCTCTCTCTCTCTCTCTCTCTCTCTCTCTATATATATATATATATATATATATATATATATATCCATGTTTGGCTTGCCTATTTGGCTACCCCCCTCGCCGCTTGCAAGTTAGGGTGAAATCCCCCATTTCTGTTCTCTCTTTTCTCTTATCTCCTTCTTCTACCTCATCTCCTCTCTTGCTCCTTTCCTCCCTTTCTTCCTCTCCCCAACACCTCCTTTATTCCCCTTTTTACCTTTCTTTTCTCCTCCTTTTTTCTTTCTCCCCTTTCTCCTCCTTCTCCCCTTCCTCCTCCTCCCTTATCCCCCATTTCACCTCTTCCTTCATCCCCTTCCCCCACCCCTCCCTTGTTCTCCCTCCCCTCCTCCTCCTCCTCCTCCTCCCTTTCCTCCCTCCTCCAACTCTTTTCTTTCATCCCCCACCGCCCCTATCCCCCCTCCCCCAACCTATCGTCCTGCACCGAGCCCCCCTCTCCCCCTAATCCCCCCATCCACCCTAATCCCCCCTCTCCCTTATCCGTCCTCCTAATCCCCCTTCCCCCTAAACCCTACCGTCCTCCCCCATGAGCCCCCCTCCCCCTCTAATCCCCCTCCCCCCCCATCCACCCCTAATCCCCCCTCCCCAAACCCTACCGTCCTCGCGAGCCCTCCTTCCCCCCTAATCCCCCATCCCCCCCACTCCACCTCTAATCCCCCCTCCCCCAAACCCTACCGTCCTCGCGAGCCCCCCACCCCCCCACCCCATCTAATCCCCACTCCTCCTCCCCCTCTCTCGCGCTCGACCAATCACAGCCTGACACGCAAACTGCCCGACCTTCGCGCCCAATTTGGCGGGAGAGTTTTCGCGCGCACCTCTTCCTTCCGTACGCACATGCACACGCACGCCGCACTTTGTCGGAATTTGCCCCTCGTGTGTGTGTGTGTGTGTGTGTGTGTGTGTGTGTGTGTGTGTGTGTGTGTGTGTGTGTGTGTGTGTGTGTGTGTGTGTGTTGGTTTGTGGGTATGTGGGTTTCTTTCTCATTGTTTCTGTTTCTCCTTCGTTCTCTACTTTCTCTCTCTCTCTCTCTCTTTCTCTTTTCTCCTTCGTTCTCTAGTCTCTACTCTCTCTTTCGTTCTATCTCTCTCTCTCCCTCTTTGTTGCTCTCTCTCTCTCTCTTTTTCACTCTCTCTCTCTCTTTCCTTTCTCTCTCTCTCTCTCTCTCTCTCTCTCTCTCTCTCTCTTTCTCTCTCTCTCTCTCTCTCTCTCTCTCTCTCTCTCTCTCTCTCTCTCTCTCTCTCTCTCTCTCTCTCTCTCTCTCTCTCTCTCTCTCTCCTCTTCTTTCTACTGTCTCTCTCCCTCCTCTCTCTCTCTCTCCCTCTCCCTCTCTCATTCTCTCTCTCTCTCATTCACTGTCCCTCTCTCCCTCTCACTCTCACTCTCTCCCTCCCCCTCTCTCCCTCCCTCCCTCTCCCTCTCCCTCTCCTCTCCCCTCTCCCTCTCCCATCTCCATCTCCCCCTCCCTCTCCTTCCCTCCCTCTCCCTCTTCCTCTTCCTCTCTCTCTCCCTCTCTCCCTCCCTCCCCCTCCCTCTCTTCCATACATATTATCCATTTCCTTCTTATTTCCTCCTCCCTAATACAGGGTCAGAGGGGGAGGGGTAGGGGGGACATCGAACCAAAAATTAACCTCAAATACCACCTCATTTTATCCCGTTGCCTAATAAATGGACATGTTTTTTTTCTTCTTCTTCTTCTTCTTCTTCTTTCCTTTTCTCTTCTTTTCGTTTATTTTATTTTCGTTTTCTTTTCGTGTTTCTTTTTTCTTTTTTTTCTTTTTCCTTTTCTTTTCGTTTCGTTTTCTATTTGTTTTCTTTTCGTGTTTTTTTTCTTTATCTTTTCTTGTTTTCTCTTTTTCTATTCCTTTTGTTTACTTTTCTCTTCCTTTTTTTCTTTTTTTGTCTCTAATCCATTACCGAATCGACGTGTCTTAAACTGCGTGATTCGACCCTTAATCCGGTTGTTCTATCATTTCCCTTTTACGAGTGCAAGCTGTCCTCTTTCTTCTTATTCTTTTTTTCTTTTTTTTTCTTTTTCTTATTCTCATTCTCCTCCATCTGCTGTTTCTCCTCCTCGTCCTCTTCCTCTTCCTCTTCCTTCTCCTTCTCTTTCTCTTCCTCCTCCTTTTCTTCCTCTTCCTCCTCCTCCTCATCCTCATCCTCTTTCTCCTCCTCCTCATCTTCTTCTTCCTCCTCTTCCTCCTCCTCCTCTTTCTCCTCCTCCTCTTCCTCAACCCTCCTCATCCTCATCCTCTATCTCCTCCTCCCCCTCCTCCTCTTCCTCTTCCCTCTCTTTCTCCTCCTCCTCTTCCTCCCCATCCTCTTTCTCCTCATCCTTTTCCTCCTCTTCTTCCTCCTCCTCCTTCTCCTCTTCTTCCCGCCAAAACACCAGGGACAATTTTCGCGTTGCTTTTAAGTTGGCGTTTAGGGACCTCCTCATGTGTATGTTGTAACTTCTTTTTTGCGGGGGGAATCTTTGGTGGTGGTGGGGGGTTAATTGATGATTTACTTGTTTATATCGTTTTGTGTTACTTTAGAGTAGGATTCAATATCCTAAAACGCTAAAATAAAGGGGGGGAGAGGGAGAGTTAAGTGAATATATATATAAAAGAAAAAAAAAGTTAAAATATACGGGTTACATAAACGAGAAAGGAGAGGGAGAGAGAGAGAGAGAGAGAGAGAGAGAGAGAGAGAGAGAGAGAGAGAGAGAGAGAGAGAGAGAGAGAGAGAGAGAGAGAGAGATCGCGAGAGAGAGAGATCGCGAGAGAGAGAGCAAGAGAGCGAGCGAGCGAGAGAGAGACAGACAGACAGACAGACAAAGTTAGCACGTGCGAAACCTCATTTTTCCCCTTTTCTTTTCTTTCTTCTGAGAGGATGAAGAAGAATCTCTTGACTGGCGAAGGGGGGAGGGAAGAGGAAGGGAGGAGGAAGGGGGGAGGGGGGGGAGGGGCAATGATTCGCCAGTCCGTCTTCAGGAGATTGTAAAAGGTCGCTTAAGCCCTAATTACGGACTCTTTGAAGACGGGGCGACCATATATAAGTCAGTTGGTTCTTTTCATTCTGTTACTTTCGGGGAGGGAGGGGAAGGGAGGAGGGAGGGAGGGAGTGGGAGAGAGGGAGAGATGGAGGGAGGGATGGAGTGTGAGAGGGGGAGGGAGGGGGAGGGGAGAGAGGAAGAGGGAGGGAGGGTGGGAAGGGAAGAGGGAAGGGAGGGAGAGTGAGGGAGAAAATGGAGAGGGAGGAGGAGGGAGGGAGGGAGGGGGATTTGGGAGGAAGAGGGAGAGGAAGAAGGAGGGAGGCAGACGAATGGACAGACATAAAGAGAGAGAAAAGCAGATAGGCAGACAGACAGACAGAGAAATAAAGAAATAAAGATAGAAGCAGACAGACAGACAGAGAGATAAAGAGAGAGACGCAGACAAACAGATAAAGACAGAGAGAGAAATGGAGACAGACAGACAGAGAAGAAAAAGCGACCCCACGCGAGCTCTATACATTAGGCAACCCTGTAAGCAGCCATTGAACAGGTAAGTCCTCGCCATAGTCTCTCTTTTTCAATCTTTCTTTTTCTTTCTTTCTTTCTTTCTTTGTCTCAGTCTCTCTCTCTCTCTCTCTCCCTATCTCTCTCTCTCTCTCTCTCTCTCTCTCTCTCTCTCTCTCTCTCTCTCTCTCTCTCTCTCAGTCTCTCTCTCTCTCTCTCTCCCTATCTCTCTCTCTCTGTTTCAATTTTTCTGGCTGTCTGTTTGTCTGCTATTCTCTTTCTCTCTCTCGCTCTCGCTCTTTCTTCTTTCTCTCTCTCTCTCTGTCTGTCTGTCTGTCTGTCTGTCTCTCTCTCTCTCTCTCTCTCTCTCTCTCTCTCTCTATCTCTCTATCTATCTATCTATCTATCTATCTCTATCTCTCTCTCCCTCTCTCTTTCTCTCTCTCTCTCTCTCTCTCTCTCTCTCTCTCTCTCTCTCTCTCTCTCTCTCTCCATCTCTCTCTCTATCTATCTCTCTCTCTATCTCTCTCTCTCTCTCTCTCTCTCTCTCTCCCTCTCCCTCTCCCTCTCCCTCTCCCTCTCCCTCTCCCTCTCCCTCTCCCTCTCCCTCTCCCTCTCCCTCTCCCTCTCCCTCTCCCTCTCCCTCTCCCTCTCTCTCTGTCTATCTATTTATCTATCTCTCTATCAGTCTATAAATCTATTTCAATCATTCTGACTGTCTTTTTGTATGCCATTCTCTAGTCTCATCATTGTCTGTATTGTTATTGCGGTTAATATAATCAAGATGATGATTAAAACTATAATTATAATTATTATAGTAATAATCATAGTACTGATGATGATAGTAATGATAAATTGTTTTGTAATAGAATACTAATTATAATGATATTGTTCATAATAAAGATAATAGTAATTATTATCATAGTAAAGATAAGGATAAAAATGATAATGATAATAATAACAATAATAGATATTTACAGTATCATAATCACCATAACAACAGCAATAATAATAATGTTATAATTATTTTTGTTAATCATGGTAATGATGATGATGATAATAATGATGATAATGGTAATGATGATAATGATGATCATAATAATGATAATGATAATAATAATAATAAGATAATAATTATGATAATAATAATAATGATAATAATAATAATAATAATAATAATAATAATAATAATTATAATGACAATAATAACAATAATAATAATGATAATAATAATGATGATAATAATAATAATGATAATAATAATAATAATAATAATAATAATAATAATAATAATGAAAATGTTAATAATGATAGTAATAATAACAATAATAATGGCACAAAATGATGATAACAACAATAACAACAACAACAACAATATTAAAGAAAACACCACCCCCTGCTAACAAAACAAAACAATCACAACAAAAACAACGATAATAACAACATGTCACCCCATCAGGAGTGTTGCCGACAGGAAGGGCTTCCGTTTGTACAAGAAGGAGTTCCTGAGACAGCGTGTCGCCAGCTGAGCCTCCTCCGCCAAGGGTGCTGAGGGCGGAGAGAGGGAGAGAAAATGGTGGTGGTGTTTGGGTAGGTTGGAGGGGGTGGGTGGGGGTGAGGGTGGGGGAAGGTGGGGGGGTTGGGGGTGAGGATGGGTGGGGTGGGGGGTGGGGGTGAGGGGGCAAGGTGGGTGG
>NC_091559.1:40297389-40302389 GCF_042767895.1 Penaeus vannamei | reverse complement strand
AACCATAAATTGCATTAAAACTAAAATCAATCACAATTTGTATTAAAACGGATAACGAAAGTGAAAAAACACGAAGGATAAATATATAGGAAATTTAAAAAACGATAACAAAAAGTTTTAAAAATCGCCCAACATAACACGACGAATAATTATAGGAATTTAAAATCAACCATAAATTGCATTAAGGATGATAACGGAAGCGATAAAGAGAGTCGACCATTATAATACGACGAATAAATGGATAGGAAACCAGAATCAATCCCAATTTGTATTAAAACGAATAACGAAAGTGAAAAAAACGAAGGATAAATAAAGAGGGTTTTTTTTTTTTTATTATTATCGAAAAGTTAACGAAAAATTTGAACACGACGAATAATTATAGGAAATTAAAATCAACCATAAATTGAAATATAACTAAAATCAATCCCAATTTGTATTAAAACGAATAACGAAAGTGGAAAAAACGAAGGATGATTATACTGGAAATAAAAAACAACCATAAATTGTATCAAAACGACAACGAAAAGTTTTTTAAATCGCCCAACATAACACGACGAATAGATAAAGGAAATGAAAATCAACCATAAATTTCATTTAAGCCAATAACGGAAGCGAGAAAGAGAGTCACAATTTGTATCAAAACTAATAACAGAAGTCAGAAAAACGACGGATAAATTGCATTAAAACTAAAATCAATCACAATTTGTATTAAAACGAATAACGAAAGTGACAAAAAACGAAGGATAAATATATAGGAAATAAAAAACAGCCATAAATTGTATCAAAACGATAACAAAAAAATAAATAAAAATCACCCAACATAACACGACGAATAGATAAAGGAAATTAAAATCAACCATAAATTTCATTTAAGCCAATAACGGAAGCGAGAAAGAGAGTCACAATTTGTATCAAAACTAATAACAGAAGTGAGAAAAACGACGGATAAATAAATAGGAAACTAAAATCAACCACAAATTGTATTAAAACGGATAACGAAAGTGAAAAAAACGAAGGATAAATATATAGAAAATAAAAACAACAACCCTTAATTGTATAAAAAAAATTAAGGAAAAGTTTTTAAAATCGTCCAACATAACACGACGAATAATTATAGGAATCAACCATAAATTGCATTAAAACTAAAATCAATCCCAATTTGTATTAAAACGAATAACGAAAGTGAAAAAACGAAAGATAATTATACTGGAAATAAAAAAACAACCATGAATTGTATCAAAACGACAACGAAAAGTTTTTAAAATCGCCCAACATAACACGACGAATAATTATAGGAAATTAAAATCAACCATAAATTTCATTTAAGCCAATAACGGAAGCGAGAAAGAGAGTCACAATTTGTGTCAAAACTAATAACAGAAGTGAGAAAAACGACGGATAAATGGATAGGAAACCAGAATCAACCACAAATTGTATTAAAACGGATAACGAAAGTGAAAAAAAAAACGAAGGATAAATATATAGAAAATAAAAAAAACAACCCTTAATTGTATAAAAAAAAGTTAACGAAAAGTTTTTAAAATCGCCCAACATAACACGACGAATAATTATAGGAATCAACCATAAATTGAATTAAAACTAAAATCAATCACAATTTGTATTAAAACGAATAACGAAAGTGACAAAACACGAAGGATAAATATATAGGAAATTTAGAAAACGATAACAAAAAGTTTTAAAAATCGCCCAACATAACACGACGAATAATTATAGGAATTTAATTCAACCATAAATTGCATTAAGGATGATAACGGAAGCGATAAAGAAAGTCGACCATTATAATACGACGAATAAATGGATAGGAAACCAGAATCAATCACAATTTGTATTAAAACGAATAACGAAAGTGAAAAAAACGAAGGATAAATATATAGGATTTTTTTTTTTTTTTTTTTTTTTAATTATCGAAAAGTTAACGAAAAATTTTAACACGAAGAATAGATATAGGAAAATAAAATCAACCATAAATTGAAATATAACTAAAATCAATCCCAATTTGTATTAAAACGAATAACGAAAGTGGAAAAAACGAAGGATGATTATACTGGAAATAAAAAACAACCATAAATTGTATCAAAACGACAACGAAAAGTTTTTTAAATCGCCCAACATAACACGACGAATAGATTATAGGAAAATCAACCATAAATTGCATTAAACCATAATCATCCCAATTTGTATTATAAGCCAATAACGAAAGTGAAAACGAAGACAAAGTATACAGGAGAAAGAGAAATAAACACAATTTGTATCAAAAAGGTTAACGAATAAGTTTTTAAATCGCCCAGAAAAACGACGGATAAATAAATAGGAAACTAAAATCAATCATAAATTGTATTAAAACGGATAACGAAAGTGAAAAAAACGAAGGATAAATATATAGAAAATAAAAACAACAACCCTAAATTGTATAAAAAAAAAAGTAAAGAAAAGTTTTTAAAATCGCCCAACATAACACGACGAATAATTATAGGAATCAACCATAAATTGCATTAAAACTAAAATCAATCACAATTTGTATTAAAACGAATAACAAAAGTGACAAAAAACGAAGGATAATTATATAGGAAATAAAAAACAGCCATAAATTGTATCAAAACGATAACAAAATAATTTAAAAATCACCCAACATAACAGGACGAATAATTATAGGGAATTAAAATCAACCATAAATTGCATTAAAAGCGAATAACGAAAGCGAAGGAAAAATAGTCGACCAATCAAACACGACGAATAGATAAATAGGAAACACTAATCAACCACAAAATATATTGAAACGAATAACGAAAGAAAGAAAGAAAGAAAAAAAAGAAAAAAAAATCAATCACAAAATATATTAGAACGAATAAAGAAAACGAAAGAAAGAAAAAAAAAACAATCACAAAATACACCAAAGCGAATAACGAAAGAAAGAAGACAAAGAAAAAAACAACAAAACAAATCAATCACAAAATATATCAAGACGAATAAGGATAACGAAAGAAAGAAGAAAGAAAAAAAAATCAATCACAAAATACATTAAAACGAATAAGGATAACGAAAGAAAGAAGAAAGAAAAAAAATCAATCACAAAATATATCAAAACTAATAAAGAAAGAAAGAAGAAAGAAAAAAGAAAACAAAGCAACCACAAAATACATTAAAACTTATAACGAAAGAAAGAAAGAAAGAAAACAAAAGAAAAACAAATCAATCACAAAATACATCAAAACGAATGACGAAAGAAAGAAAGAAAGAAAAAAAGAAAAACAAAAATCAACCACAAAATATATCAAAACGAATAACGAAAGAAAGAAGAAAGAAAAAAGAAAAAACAAATCGATCACAAAATATATTAAAACGAATAAGGAAAACGAAAGAAAGAAAGAAAAAAGAAAAACAAATCAATCACAAAATATATCAAACCGAATAACGAAAGAAAGAAGAAAGAAAAAAAGAAAAAACAAATCAACCACAAAATATATCAAAACGAATAACGAAAGAAAAAAAAATCATCAATCACAAAATATATCAAAACGAATAACGAAAGAAAGAAAAAGAAAAAGAAAAATAAAGGTAATCACAAAATATATCAAAACGAATAACGAAAGAAAAAAAAATCATCAATCACAAAATATATCAAAACGAATAACGAAAGAAAAAAAAATCATCAATCACAAAATACATCAAAACGAATAAGGAAAACGAAAGAAAGAAGAAAGAAAAAAAAGAAAAAAACAAATCAACCACAAAATACATAAAAACGGATAACGAAAGAAAGAAAGAAAGAACAGACTCAACCACAAAATATATCAAAACGAATAACGAAAGAAAGAAGAAAGAAAAAAAAGAAAATATAAATAAACCACAAAATACATCAAAACGAATAAGGATAACGAAAGAAAGAAAGAAAAAAAAGAAAAACAAAGTCAACCACAGTAATTTTCCAGACATCAATCGGACACGAAACCTATCTGAATATTGCACGAATCTTGTTTTAAAGTCGGCGATAGATTCCGGAGGGAGAGGGAGGGGAGAGTGGGAGAGGAGAGAGAGAGGAGAGTGAGGGAGAGTGGGAGAGGAGAGGGAGAGGGAGGGGAGAGTGGGAGAGGAGAGAGAGAGGAGAGAGAGAGTAGAGGGAGGGAGAGGGCGGTGAGAGGAGAGGGAGATGAGAGGAGGGAGAGTGAAAGGAGAGAGGGAGGTGAGGGGAGAGTGAGAGGAGAGTGAAGGGAGAGTGAGAGGAGAGGAGGGAGAGAGAGAGGGCGGTGAGAGGAGAGAGAGAGAGGAGAGGGAAGAGGGAGAGTGAAGAGAGAGGGGGGAAAATGAGAGTGGGAGAGAGGAGAGTGAGAGAGAGAGAGAGGGAGAGTGAGAGGGGAGTGGGAGGGAGAGTTTTGCTTTTTGTTTTGTTGTTTTTCTTCTCTCTGTCTGTCTGTCTGTCTCTCTCTCTCTCTCTCTCTCTCTCTCTCTCTCTCTCTCTCTCTCTCTCTCTCTCTCTCTCTCTCTCTCTCATTTTCTTTTTTTCTATTTCTTTCTTTTCTGTTCCTTTCTTTTGTTTCCTTTTCCTCACTTCTTTTCTTCCTTTCTCTTTGTGTGTGTGTGTGTGTGCGTGTGCGTATGCTTGTGTGTGTGTGTGTGTGTGCGCGTGTGCGTATGCTTGTGTGTGTGTGTGTGTGAAACCCTGGCACTGTATTCAACAATACAAATTTTTTAAAGTTTTTTGCCTTGACTCCTGGAAATACCCCCCCCCCCTCCCCGCCCTCCCCCCCCAAAATCCCGCCCCCCTCCCTCCCCCCTCCCCCCCAATCTCCCCTTTTCCCCCCCGGTGCCATCTCCCTCTTCTCTTGCTCCTTATCCCTCTATTTTTTTTTCTTTCTCTAAACCCCCCCTCTTCTTTTTATTTTTTTTTTTCTCTCCCCCTCTTCTTTATCTTTCTCCCCCCTCTTTCCTTTCTCCCCCTTTCTTCCTTTCCTAAACCCCCCCTCTTTATTTTTTTTTTTCCC
>NC_091559.1:40267470-40269970 GCF_042767895.1 Penaeus vannamei | reverse complement strand
ATTTATAAGTGCGCTCTTTTTATATTAATTTTCTGGTCTAAGTGCGCAGAGGGTATTTGTAAGTGCGCTCTTTTTATATTAATTCTCTGGTCTAAGTGCGCAGAAGGTATTTATAAGTGCGCTCTTTTTATATTAATTCTCTGGTCTAAGTGCGCAGAGGGTATTTGTAAGTGCGCTCTTTTTATATTAATTCTCTGGTCTAAGTGCGCAGAGGGTATTTGTAAGTGCGCTCTTTTTATATTAATTCTCTGGTCTAAGTGCGCAGAAGGTATTTATAAGTGCGCTCTTTTTATATTAATTCTCTGGTCTAAGTGCGCAGAGGGTATTTATAAGTGCGCTCTTTTTATATTCATTCTCTGGTCTAAGTGCGCAGAGGGTATTTGTAAGTGCGCTCTTTTTATATTCATTCTCTGGTCTAAGTGCGCAGAGGGTATTTATAAGTGCGCTCTTTTTATATTCATTCTCTGGTCTAAGTGCGCAGAGGGTATTTGTAAGTGCGCTCTTTTTATATTCATTCTCTGGTCTAAGTGCGCAGAGGGTATTTGTAAGTGCGCTCTTTTTATATTAATTTTCTGGTCTAAGTGCGCAGAAGGTATTTATAAGTGCGCTCTTTTAATATCCTTTCTCTGGTCTAAGTGCGCAGAGGGTATTTATAAGTGCGCTCTTTTTATATTAATTCTCTGGTCTAAGTGCGCAGAGGGTATTTATAAGTGCGCTCTTTTTATATCCTTTCTCTGGTCTAAGTGCGCAGAGGGTATTTATAAGTGCGCTCTTTTTATATTAATTCTCTGGTCTAAGTGCGCAGAGGGTATTTGTAAGTGCGCTCTTTTTATATTAATTCTCTGGTCTAAGTGCGCAGAAGGTATTTGTAAGTGCGCTCTTTTTATATTCATTCTCTGGTCTAAGTGCGCAGTATTTATAAGTGCGCTCTTTTTATATTAATTTTCAGGTCTAAGTGCGCAGAAGGTATTTATAAGTGCGCTCTTTTTATATTAATTATCTGGTCTAAGTGCGCAGTATTTATAAGTGCGCTCTTTTTATATTAATTCTCTGGTCTAAGTGCGCAGAGGGTATTTATAAGTGCGCTCTTTTTATATTAATTTTCTGGTCTAAGTGCGCAGTATTTATAAGTGCGCTCTTTTTATATTAATTCTCTGGTCTAAGTGCGCAGTATTTATAAGTGCGCTCTTTTTATATTAATTCTCTGGTCTAAGTGCGCAGAGGGTATTTATAAGTGCGCTCTTTTTATATTCATTCTCTGGTCTAAGTGCGCAGAGGGTATTTGTAAGTGCGCTCTTTTTATATTCATTCTCTGGTCTAAGTGCGCAGAGGGTATTTGTAAGTGCGCTCTTTTTATATTAATTCTCTGGTCTAAGTGCGCAGAGGGTATTTGTAAGTGCGCTCTTTTTATATTAATTTTCTGGTCTAAGTGCGCAGAGGGTATTTGTAAGTGCGCTCTTTTTATATTCATTCTCTGGTCTAAGTGCGCAGAGGGTATTTGTAAGTGCGCTCTTTTTATATTCATTCTCTGGTCTAAGTGCGCAGAGGGTATTTGTAAGTGCGCTCTTTTTATATCCTTTCTCTGGTCTAAGTGCGCAGAAGGTATTTATAAGTGCGCTCTTTTTATATTAATTCTCTGGTCTAAGTGCGCAGAGGGTATTTGTAAGTGCGCTCTTTTTATATTAATTTTCTGGTCTAAGTGCGCAGAGGGTATTTGTAAGTGCGCTCTTTTTATATTAATTCTCTGGTCTAAGTGCGCAGAAGGTATTTATAAGTGCGCTCTTTTTATATTAATTCTCTGGTCTAAGTGCGCAGAGGGTATTTGTAAGTGCGCTCTTTTTATATTAATTCTCTGGTCTAAGTGCGCAGAGGGTATTTGTAAGTGCGCTCTTTTTATATTAATTCTCTGGTCTAAGTGCGCAGAAGGTATTTATAAGTGCGCTCTTTTTATATTAATTCTCTGGTCTAAGTGCGCAGAGGGTATTTATAAGTGCGCTCTTTTTATATTCATTCTCTGGTCTAAGTGCGCAGAGGGTATTTGTAAGTGCGCTCTTTTTATATTCATTCTCTGGTCTAAGTGCGCAGAGGGTATTTGTAAGTGCGCTCTTTTTATATTCATTCTCTGGTCTAAGTGCGCAGAGGGTATTTGTAAGTGCGCTCTTTTTATATCCTTTCTCTGGTCTAAGTGCGCAGAGGGTATTTATAAGTGCGCTCTTTTTATATTAATTTTCTGGTCTAAGTGCGCAGAGGGTATTTGTAAGTGCGCTCTTTTTATATTAATTCTCTGGTCTAAGTGCGCAGAAGGTATTTATAAGTGCGCTCTTTTTATATTAATTCTCTGGTCTAAGTGCGCAGAGGGTATTTGTAAGTGCGCTCTTTTTATATTAATTCTCTGGTCTAAGTGCGCAGAGGGTATTTGTAAGTGCGCTCTTTTTATATTAATTCTCTGGTCTAAGTGCGCAGAAGGTATTTATAAGTGCGCTCTTTTTATATTAATTCT
>NC_091559.1:40259970-40264970 GCF_042767895.1 Penaeus vannamei | reverse complement strand
CTATCACTTATTTACTTATTTACTATCACTTATTTACTTATTTTACTATCACTTAATTACTTATTTACTATCACTCATTTACTTATTTACTATAAACTTATTTACTTATTTACTATCACTTATTTACTTATTTACTATCACTTATTTACTTATTTACTATCACTTATTTATTTATTATTTACTATCATTTATTTACTTATTATTTACTATCACTTATTTACTTATCTACTATCATTTATTTACTTATTTACTATCATTTATTTACTTATTATTTACTATCACTTATTTACTTATTTACTTATTTACTATCACTTATTTACTTATTATTTATTATCTACTAATGCTACTTACTACCACTTATTAATCAATAAATCTAGTTTGTGTTTTGTTGTTTTTTCTGCCATAGTATCAACACGAGTGTTTTTTTTCCATTGGCTTCTACTATTATTACTATGGCTATCATTTGTACGAATATCTACGGTAATGTCAACACTACGAATATTATTCTAAGAAAAACAGACCCTAAATACATTTTTAATAAGGAGAAAATATAGTATAGACTTTTTATCACACTTCTTATCCGTAATTTAAGGAAAAAATTAATAATAATAAAGAAAAAAAGGACAGTAAAGACTTTTTATCACACTTATTAACCCTAATTAAGATTTTTAAAAAACAAAACAAAAAGAAAATGAAAAACTAGCGTAATTATCCGTAATTAAGAGAAAATAAAACGAAAAATAAAATCAAAAATAAGGAGAAAGAACGTATAGTAAAGACTTTTTACCACACTTCTTAACCCTAATTAAGCTTTATAAAAAGAAAAAGAAAATAAATAACTAGCGTAATTATCCGCAATTAAGAGAAAATCAAACAAAAAATTAAACCCTAATTAAGATGTAAAACAAAAGAAAAAGAAAATAAATAACCAGCGTGGGTGGGAGAGAGTGATCAGAATATAAACACAACGATAGGGTTAATCTAGGTTAATTAGGCGCGGGTCAGCTGGCCTTCAACCCAACGCCATGCCTGTGGTCCCTCTGGCAAAGACAAATACCTATACTGAAACTGGCATTTTCTCTTGTGATTGAGTAAGTTCCATCAGTATAAGATTGTTTTGAGTTATTATTCTCTGTGTGAGGCTATCTGGGTCGAATCGGTCGTTTTTGGCGCGAAATCTGGGGGTTTGAGGGAAGCTAGTGATAAAATGAATTATATATATATATATATATATATTTTTTTTCTCTTTTCGGGCTTTCCAGGGTGCAAATTGATAACTTGTTTGTAATTCGCTCAAAAGAAATTATCCATATCTATAACCTCAACGAAAGTTATATTAGAGATTTTATATAAAACATTTAGAGTTGATTATCACAAAAATCGTCTTTTTTATTACCAAAAACAAGAAAAAATATTTAATTTAAAACTTAGGGTTTACACTCTCGTCAGACTAACGTGAATAATTCTGCATCAGTAAATCGGTTTCCGTGGTTCTTTCTCAGAAATTTATATATATATATATATATATATATATATATATATATATATATATATATATATATATATATATATACATACACACACACACACACACACACACACACACACACACACCACGAAAAGGGAAACTACAATGAAACGGTGTAAGTTATTATGATCCCCGTTAGAAAAGAATTAGAAAGTGAGAAGAAAGATAAACACAAATAAATTTATATAAAATAGAGCTATGAACTGAACAACAAACAAAACAAAGCCAATATTACAAGCCTCGAAACACCGTTGCAAGAAAATTCCTCCGCGTGTCTTTTCTCCCGACTCCATTTTCTCGCCAAGAACAAGAAAAGCCTTTTTAACCAGGAAATGCATATAGAAAATGCGTAGCAAAATAAGTAGATAAAAATAAAACGAACAGATAGATAGGTAAACGTGAATAAATAGATAAAGAAGAAGACAGAAACCTCACCTCTGGAACACGAATCTCAGTCCTCCTAACCTAGAATTCCTCCGCCATACAAAGTAGTCCCACCAGTACGTGATATAATTACTAACTTCATTTGCAAACCTCTTATGTAAAAACGTTTTTGATATTCTATTTTACTTTAACAAGAAACACACGATATATCTCTAGCAAGCTTCGAAAGGGAAGGATTTTCTATAACGAAAAAAATAATAATCGGTATGTAGGTCTACCTTTGAAGAGAAAAAATCTGGTAGAAAAATTAAGAAAAAAAAATGAAAATTCAGGTAGGCCTAAATGTAATTAAGAGAAGTGAGGAACAGAGGAGAAAATACTGAGCATTATAACAGGTCCGCAAAAGGAATAAAATAAATAATAAAAATAATCATATAATCAAATTAAAATATAGATCAATAAACCATAATAATTCACTTCAGACTACACTCCTCTTTAAACTAAAAACTGAAAAAAGTAATCTTAATAACTTCAACGTCATTTCATCTTCTTTTACACAGGTCACAGCACCCGTATTACAAGGTGGGGGAAAGCTCGATCAGTAGCATCTCGAGGAGGTGTCATGGCGTCTGATTCTATTTTTGGAAACAAAGCACATGGGGTTTATTTAGATGACGTCATCAAAGTTCCGGATGCTCTGTGAATACGGTCGATCATTTTGGTCTCTTCAATTTTCAAAAAGGATGGAAAATAATTATTTTAATGGTTATATTTTCGTTGAACGATCATCAAAACAGACGCCATGACACCTCCTCGAGTTGCTACTGATCCAGCCTTTATATAACCAATTACCTCCCTCTCCGTTCATAAAAATAATTCTATCATTCTCTAACACCTTTTTTAATTTTATTTAAATTTAAAATTAATTTAATTATAATCTAGACCTTCATTTTTCTTCTACCGTAGCTACCTCCCCCCCCCACCCTTTAAGACCGTTAAATCATTCTATAACACTTAATAAGTTTAAATCTCATACGGGCATTACGAAGCGAATCGTATTCCACGTTACTTGATCGTATTAACGAAGTCTTTGGAGAATCAAGGATTGGGGAAGGCTAGGTCAGTAGCAACTCGAGGAGGTGTCATTTTAGGAAAAAAAACAAAAAAAAAACACGAGGGGTTTATTTCGATGACGTCATCAAAGTTGCGGATGCTTTCTGAATATGTTCGATCATTTTGGTCTCTTCCATTTCCAAAAGGGATGGAAAATAATGCTTCTAATGGTTATATTTTCATGGAACAATCATCAAAATAGCCCCGTGGGACTCCATGACACCTCCTCGAGTTGCTACTTATCTAGCCTTTATATAACCAATTACCTCCCTCTCCGTTCGGAAAAATAATTTTATCATTCTCTAATATCTTTTTATACAATTTTAATCTAGACTTTCATTTTTCTTCTACCGTTAGCTACCCCCCCCCCCTTTAAAACCATTAAATCATTCTATAACACTTAGGCCCGTACTTTAAAAACCTTTCGCCAGGGCTGGCGAAGGGTTTCGCCGGGCGATCCGGAATTTCGTACTTTTAAAATCATGCCTGGCGAACGTTCGCCAGGGCTGGCGAAAGATCATATTGAAACAGCCTGGCGAAGAGAGCTGTTTGAATACCATTTTCTTGCTTTCAAATTATAAATTAGTAACATATTTCTGTATGATAGGATGTAGGAATCACATTGAAATTATAAAATATCTTAAAATCATAATTTGTTATGAAATAACGTATATACATATTTTTTTTTTTCAAGACCTTCGATGTTCCAGTCGAGAGCTCAAGACATCAGCTGTATTCCTACCCCCCTACCCCTACCCCCCACCCCCGAGATGACTTATTTAGATTTAGGTTGTTGTTATTTTGGTTGTAAGGACAATGTTCTTTTCACAAATGTTACCAGAAGTGTTTTTTATGGCGGCATGTTTACTTTTGGCTGTAGAAACAGAGCTGTAGTGCTCCACCGCCCTATAATGAGGCGTCTTTAATGATACCCTTGTAGGCCTACAGATCAATATCTTACATCAGTTAGGAATAGTAAAATATTAATTTTTAAACTCTTGTTAAAGTATAAAGTTATTTTTTGTATAAAAGTATAAGGTTGATACAGTATAGTATAAAGTACTTTTATAAAACCTTTCGCCAATGCTGGCGTTCGCCTGGCGAAGCTTTGCCAGGCGAACATCTGAGTGAGGGAGGCCTTACTTTTAAACTAAGGCAGGTGTTCGCCAGGCCTGGCGAACGAAAGGGATCGCCAGGCGCTAACATCTTGGATTCCTGATAAATCTAGCGCTTCGGCGAATGAAAAAAACGCGAGAAAAAGCAAAAGGTTTTAAAAGTACGGGCCATAAAGTTAACCTTGTTATAGTATAAAGTGTAGTTATAGCATAAAGTATAAAGTTAATTTTGTTATAGTATAAAGATATTTTCAACTTCTTTGTTATAGCATAAAGTTAAATTTTAACTCCTTTGTTATAGTATAAAGTGAGACTATTGCGGAAACATTTTCGTCTTCTCTCGAGGTTAATAATTAAGTTTAGGTTATGTTATGTGCACTGCAGATGTAAACAAATTTGCGCTACATTTAGCGGGAATGCAAGATGTTAGCGCCTGGCGAACGTTGGGTTTAAAAGTAAGGCCTCCCTCACTCACAGGTTCGCCTGGCGAAGCTTCGCCAGGCGAACGCCAGCACTGGCGAAAGTTTTTAAAGTACGGCCCTTAATAAGTTTAAATTACTTACGGACATTACGAAGCGAATCGTATTCCACATTACTTGATCGTATTAACGAAGTCTTTGGAGAATCAAGGATGGGGAAGGCTAGGTCAGTAGCAACTCGAGGAGGTGTCATTTTAGGGAAAAAAAAAAAAACACGTGGGGTTTATTTTGATGACGTCATCAAAGTTACAGATGATTTGTGAATATGGTCGATCATTTTGGTCTCTTCAGTTTTCAAAAAGGATGGAAAATAATGATTCTAATGGATATATATTCATGGAACAATCATCAAAATAGCCCCGTGGGATGCCATGACATCCT
>NC_091559.1:40252470-40254970 GCF_042767895.1 Penaeus vannamei | reverse complement strand
TCCCCTTCTCCCCCCCCCCCTTCCCTTCCCCTTTCTTTTCCCTTTTCCTTTTACCTTTCTTTCCTTCCCCCCTCCCTTCCTCCGTCCTCCCTCCCTCCTCCTCCCTCCTCCCCGCTTCCTCCTCCTCATTCCTCCCCCCTCCCATACACCCATCCACCCCCTCGCACATCTCCCACCCCCTCCTCCACCTTCCTCCCACCTCCTCCTCCCTCCCACCTCCCTCACCCACCCACCCACCTCCTTCCTCCCCCTCCCACTCCCTCCCACCTCCCACCCACCTCCTTCCCACCTCTCCCCCTTTCCTCCTTCCCACCTCTCCCACCTCTCTCTCCCACCTCCTTCCCACCCTCCACCCTCCTTCCCCACCCCCTCCCACCCCTTCCCCCCTCCTACCTACCCTCCTCCCTTCTTCCCACCTCTCCCAACCACCTCTCCCAACCACCTCTCCCATCCCTTCCCCCCTCCTTCCCCTTCCCACCTCCTTCCTACCTCCCACCCACCCTCCTCCCTCCTTCCCCACCCCCCTCCCTCCCTCCTTCCCCCCTCCTTCTCCTTCTCTCCCTCCTTCTTCCTTCCCCCTCCCCGCTTCCTCCTCCTCCTCCCTCCCTCCTCCACCCACCTCCTTCCTCCCCCCTCCTTCTCCTTCTCTCCCTCCCACCTCCCTCCCACCCCTTCCCACCTCCCTTCTCCTTCTCTCCCTCCCACCCACCCACCTCCTTCCTCCCCCTTCTCTCCCCTCTCCCACCCTCTCCCTCCCTCCTTCGCCCACCCCCTCCCGCGCCGACGACAGCGACGAGAACGAATGGCCTGTAACACGATCACCATTACGAGGCGAGAAAGCATGTCTCTCGCGGCGCCCGAACGCCTTCTTGCATCTCATTTGCGGGCGGGGGGTGGAGGAGGGGGTGGGCGGGGGGTGGAGGGGGTGGGGTGGATGGGCGGGGGAAGGGGGTGGAGGGGATGGGGGCGGGGTGGGCGAGGGGTGGAGGGTCGGGAGATGGGCGTGGAGTGGAGGGGAAGAGGGTGGAGGGGATGGGCGGGGGAAGGGGTGGGGTGGAGGGGGTGGATGGTGGATGGATGGGATGGGCCGCGGGAGAGGGTGAGCTGGGGGTGGGCGAGAGGGGGGTGGATGGGCGGGGGGTGGAGGGGATGGTGGGTGGGAGAAAGGGGTGAGCGGGGAGTAAGGTGGGTGAGGGGGGAGGGTGAGAGAGGGTGGGTGGGGGTTAGGGGATGGGCGGGGGGTTGGATGATGGGTGGGAGAAGGGGGTGGATGATGGGTGGGGTGGGCGGGGGAAGGTGTGGATGATAGGTGGGGTGGGTGAGGGAGAGGGGATGTGAGGGAGAGAGGGGGTATTGTAGGAGAGGATGTTGGAGTGCGTTGAGGGAGGGAGAGGGAGAGAGGGAGGGGGAGGGGTATAAGAGGATGAGGAGGGAGGGGCGGTGAGAGGGGGAGAGAGAGAGAGGAATGATGAGAGGGAGAGAGGAAGAGAGAGAGGAATGATGAGAGGGAGAGAGGGAGAGAGAGGAAGCGGGGCGGCGAGAGGGAGAGAGGGAGAGAGGAAGAGGGAAAAGAGCGGCGATAGGGAAAGAGTATATATAGGAAGGAAGGACAAAGAGGTGGAGCTAAACGAAAGAAAGGATAGAAGGAGAGAAATACGTACAAAAAGAGAGAACAAAGAAGCATCGAAAAAAAGAATAAACAGAGGAGAGGAGAGAGAGAACGAAGGAAAAGATCGAAAAAAAGTGAAAAGAAGAGAGAGAGAACGAAGGAAAAGATCGAAAAAAAAGGAATAAACAAAGAGAGAGAGAACGAGGAAAGGGTTATAAGAAAGAGAGAAGAAAGAGGAGAGGGGAGAGGAGGGGGAGGGGGAGGGAAGTGGGAGCGAAGGGAGGACAGATTTATGCTAATTAGCCAAAGCTTCACTAGCACCAGCTGTGAGAGCGTGCCGCCCATCTTTTGTTCGTGACACTTGCAAGTAATTCTGCAATTGCTTACTGTTGACTTCCTGGTGGTGTTGGTGCCGCGTTTGTGTGTTGAGGGGGGGGGGGAGGGGGGAGGCGGGGGCAGCGACTGTGTGACTGTTTGATTGTTTGTGTGTGTGTGGGTGTGTGTAAGTGTGTGTGTTTGTGTGTGTGGGCGTGTGATTTTGTGTAAGTGTGTGTTTTTGTGATTATGTGTAAGTGCGCTTGTGTGTGTGTGTGTGTGTGTGTGTGTGTGTGTGTGTGTGCGTTTGTGATTTTGTGTAAGTATGTGTATTTGTGTGTGTGTGTTTTCGTGTGTGTGTTTGTGATTCTGTGTAATTGTGTGCGTTTGTGTGTGTCTTCGTATGTGTGTTTGTGTTCGTGTAAGTGTGTGTGTTTGTGTTTGTGTGTGTGTGTGTGTGTGTGTGTGTGTGTGTGTGTGTGTGTGTGTGTGTGTGTGTGTGTGTGTGTGTGTGTGTGTGTGTGTGTGTGTCTGTGTGTTTGTGATATTGTGTAAGTGTGTTTATGTTTGTGATTT
>NC_091559.1:40212470-40224970 GCF_042767895.1 Penaeus vannamei | reverse complement strand
TTTTTCTCTTCTTTTCTTTTCTTTTTCATTTTCTTTTATTTTATTTTATTTTATTTTTCTTCCTTTCTTTCTTTCTTTCTTACTTTCTATCTTTCTTAGAAGTATATGAACAGAATGTGGTGTACTGTACATAAAATGGCGTGATGTATGGATGAAATAATATATTGTTGATGTATGGTGTTATACTGAGCATATGATATGGTACAGGATAGTGTTGGTGTGTGTATGATGATTCGTGTTGATATATTGACAGTGTATTGATACAAGATTATATTTCTCCCCTGCTTAGACACTGTATAAAGAAAGATAGTTTTAAGATTTTAACATTTAACATTTCTAACAGACATAATATGTAAAGGAATATATTTATAACATTTATACATTTCATACTAAATTTATTTTTATTTATTTATCTATTTATTTTTTTATTATTATTCTTCTTTTTTTTACGAAATGTCTTACAGAAAATATTCCAACCAGCTGGTTATTAATATTGGTTGTGGAATTGTAGGTTCGAGTAAGTCGTTCCCATTCCAGTTGGAATCAAATGTGATATTCCTTATTTTACACTTCATTTTTCATTAAAGTTTTTTTTATGGATTTAATACGTTTTATCAAAGCAACGGATTATATATATATATATATATATATATATATATATATATATATATATATATATATATATATATATATATATATATATATAAAAAATTTTCAGAGTCAAATAAAAGAAAAAAAATGAAAAGAAAGTGAAAATAATCATGATGAAAGATCATAATGGTTTGAAGTTGTTTGATAACCAATAAAATCATTCAATTTTAACGTTCAAGTGGCTAAGAAAAAAAACAAATAAATAAAAAAACGGTTGGCTTCATAATCATCACTACCCCATAAAGAACTCTCTCTCCCTCTCTCTCTCTCTCTCTCTCTCTCTCTCTCTCTCTCTCTCTCTCTCTCTCTCTCTCTCTCTCTCTCTCTCTCTCTCTCTCTCTTTCTCTTTCTCTTTCGCTCTCTCTTTCTCTCTCTTTCTTTTTCTCTTTCTCTCTCTCTCTCTCTCTCTCTCTCTCTCTCTCTCTCTCTCTCTCTCTCTCTCTCTCTCGCTCTCTTTCTCTTTCTCTTTCTCTTTCTCTTTCTTTCTCTCTCTCTCTCTCTCTCTCTCTCTCTCTCTTTCTCTTTCTCTTTCTCTTTCTCTTTCTCTCTCTCTCTCTTTCTCTTCCTCTTTCTCTTTCTCTCTCTCTCTCTCTCTCTCTCTCTCTCTCTCTCTCTCTCTCTCTCTCTCTCTCTCTCTCTCTCTCTCTCTCTCTCTCTCTCTCTCTCAGGGTTCCACTCCCCTTCAGTCAGGGTTCAACTACCCTTCAGCCACGGTGCCTTTAGCTTTCAGCCTGGGTTCAACTACCCATAAGTCAGGGTTCTATTAGACTTCGCCAAGGGTTTCACAAACCTTCAGCCTGGGTTCAACTACCCTTCAGTCAGAGTTCCACTCCCCTTCAATCAGGGTTCAACTATCCTTCAGCCAGGGTTCCATTCCCCTTCAGCCAGGGTTCCACTCCCCTTCAGCCAGGGTTCCACTCCCCTTCAGTCAGGGTTCCACTCCCCTTCAGTCAGGGTTCCACTCCCCTTCAGCCACGGTTCCTTTAGCTTTCAGCCTGGGTTCAACTACCCATAAGTCAGGGTTCTATTAGACTTCGCCAAGGGTTTCACAAACCTTCAGCCTGGGTTCAACTCCCCTTCAGCCAGGGTTCCACTCCCCTTCAGTCAGGGTTCCACTCCCCTTCAGTCAGGGTTCCACTCCCCTTCAGCCAGGGTTCCACTCCCCTTCAGTCAGGGTTCCACTCCCCTTCAGCCAGGGTTCAACTCCCCTTCAGCCAGGGTTCCACTCCCCTTCAGTCAGGGTTCCACTCCCCTTCAGCCACGGTTCCTTTAGCTTTCAGCCTGGGTTCAACTACCCATAAGTCAGGGTTCTATTAGACTTCGCCAAGGGTTCCTGACCTTTCAGCCTGGGTTCAACTCCCCTTCAGTCAGGGGTTCCATCTCCCCTTCAGCCAGGGTTCCACTCCAATTCAGTCAGGGTTCCACTCCCCTTCAGTCAGGGTTCCACTATCCCTTCAGCCAGGGTTCCACTCATCAACTCGCCAGGGATTCCACTCCCCTTCAGTCAGGGTTCCACTCCCCTTCAGCCAGGGTTCCACTCCCCTTCAGCCAGGGTTCCACTCCCCTTCAGTCAGGGTTCCACTCCCCTTCAGTCAGGGTTCCACTCCCCTTCAGCCAGGGTTCCACTCCCCTTCAGTCAGGGTTCCACTATCCCTCAGCCAGGATTCCACTCCCCTTCAGTCAGGGTTCCACTCCCCTTCAGCCAGGGTTCCACTCCCCTTCAGCCAGGGTTCCACTCCCCTTCAGTCAGGGTTCCACTCCCCTTCAGCCAGGGTTCAACTATCCCTCAGCCAGGATTCCACTCCCCTTCAGTCAGGGTTCAACTCATCTCAGCTGAAGCCCCACTCCCTTCAGCCAGGGCTCAACTATCCCCAGCCAGGATTCCACTCCTTCAGTCAGGGGTTTCCACTCCCCTTCAGCCAGGGTTCAACTATCCCTTCAGCCAGGGATTCCACTTTCAGTCAGGGTTCCACTCCTTCAGCCAGGGTTCCACCTCTCTGGGGTCAGGGTTCCACTCTTCAGTCAGGGTTCAACTATCCCTCAGCCAGGGCCCCACTCCCCTTCGGCCAGGGTTCCCCTTCAGTCAGGGTTCCACTTCCCTTCAGCCAGGGTTCCACTCCCCTTCAGTCAGGATTCCACCCCTTCAGTCAGGGTTCCACTCCCCTTCAGCCAGGGTTCCACTCCTTCAGTCAGGGTTCCACTCCCCTTCAGGCAGGGTTCCACTCCCCTTCAGGCAGGGTTCCACTCCCCTTCAGTCAGGGTTCCACTATCCTTCAGTCAGGGTTCCACTCTTCAGTCAGCTCCACTCCCCTTCAGCCAGGGTTCAACTATCCTTCAGCCAGGGTTCCACTCCCCTTCAGTCAGGGTTCCACTCCCCTTCAGTCAGGGTTCCACTCCCCTTCAGCCAGGGTTCAACTATCCTTCAGCCAGGGTTCCACTCCCCTTCAGTCAGGGTTCAACTATCCTTCAGCCAGGGTTCCACTCCCCTTCAGCCAGGGTTCCACTCCCCTTCAGTCAGGGTTCCACTACCAGTCAGGGATCCACCCTTCAGTCAGTTCCATCCTTCAGTCAGGGTTCCACTCCCCTTCAGTCAGGGTTCCACTTCTTCAGCCAGGTTCCACTCCCCTTCAGGATGGATCCATCTCCCAGTCAGACTCATCTCCTCCTTCAGTCACAGCTCACTTCTTCAACAGATTCAATCCATCCTTCAGTCAGGGTTCAATCACCTTCAGTTGGGGATCCACTCCCTCCACCCTTCTGCCAGGTTCCACTCCCCTTCAGCCAGGGTTCCACTCCCCTTCAGTCAGGGTTCCACTCCCCTTCAGTCAGGGTTCAACTATCCTTCAGCCAGGGTTCCACTCCCCTTCAGCCAGGGTTCCACTCCCCTTCAGTCAGGGTTCCACTCCCCTTCAGTCAGGGTTCAACTATCCTTCAGCCAGGGTTCCACTCCCCTTCAGCCAGGGTTCAACTATCCTTCAGCCAGGGTTCCACTCCCCTTCAGTCAGGCCCCACTCCCCTTCAGTCAGGGTTCCACTCTTCAGTCAGGGTTCCCATCCCCTTTAGCCAGGGTTCCACTCCCCTTCAGTCAGGTTCCACTCCCCTTCAGTCAGGGTTCCACTCCCCTTCAGTCAGGGTTCCACTCCCTTCAGTCAGGGTTCCACTCCCCCTTCAGTCAGGGTTCAACTATCCTTCAGCCAGGGTTCCACCCCTTCAGCCAGGGTTCCACTCCCCTTCAGTCAGGGTTCCACACCCCTTCAGTCAGGGTTCCACCCCTTCAGTCAGGGTTCCACTCCCCTTCAGCCAGGGTTCCACTCCCCTTCAGCCACGGTTCCACTCCCCTTCAGCCAGGGTTCCACTCCCCTTCAGTCAGGGTTCCACTCCCCTTCAGTCAGGGTTCCACTCCCCTTCAGTCAGGGTTCCACTCCCCTTCAGTCAGGGTTCCACTCCCCTTCAGCCAGGGTTCAACTCCCCTTCAGCCAGGGTTCCACTCCCCTTCAGTCAGGGTTCCACTCCCCTTCAGCCACGGTTCCTTTAGCTTTCAGCCTGGGTTCAACTACCCATAAGTCAGGGTTCTATTAGACTTCGCCAAGGGTTTCACAAACCTTCAGCCTGGGTTCAACTCCCCTTCAGCCAGGGTTCCACTCCCCTTCAGTCAGGGTTCCACTCCCCTTCAGTCAGGGTTCCACTCCCCTTCAGCCAGGGTTCCACTCCCCTTCAGCCAGGGTTCCACTCCCCTTCATTCACGGTTCCACTCCCCTTCAGTCAGGGTTCCACTCCTTCAGTCATGGTTCCACTCCCCCTTCAGTCAGGTTCCACCCTTCAGTCAGGGTTCCACTCCCCTTCAGCCAGGGTTCCACTCCCCTTCAGTCAGGGTTCCACTCCCCTTCAGTCAGGGTTCCACTCCCCTTCAGTCAGGGTTCCACTCCCCTTCAGTCAGGGTTCAACTATCCTTCAGCCAGGGTTCCACTCCCCTTCAGTCAGGGTTCCACTCCCCTTCAGCCAGGGTTCCACTCCCCTTCAGTCAGGGATCCACTCCCCTTCAGTCAGGGTTCCACTCCCCTTCAGTCAGGGTTCCACTCCCCTTCAGTCAGGGTTCAACTATCCTTCAGTCAGGGTTCAACTATCCTTCAGTCAGGGATCCACTCCCCTTCAGTCAGGGTTCCACTCCCCTTCAGTCAGGGTTCCACTCCCCTTCAGCCAGGGTTCCACTCCCCTTCAGTCAGGGTTCCACTCCCCTTCAGTCAGGGTTCCACTCCCCTTCAGTCAGGGTTCCACTCCCCTTCAGTCAGGGATCCACTCCCCTTCAGTCAGGGATCCACTCCCCTTCAGTCAGGGTTCCACTCCCCTTCAGTCAGGGTTCAACTATCCTTCAGTCAGGGTTCCACTCCCCTTCAGTCAGGGTTCAACTATCCTTCAGCCAGGGTTCCACTCCCCTTCAGCCAGGGTTCCACTCCCCTTCAGTCAGGGTTCCACTCCCCTTCAGTCAGGGTTCCACTCCCCTTCAGTCAGGGTTCCACTCCCCTTCAGTCAGGGTTCCACTCCCCTTCAGTCAGGGTTCCACTCCCCTTCAGTCAGGGTTCCACTCCCCTTCAGTCAGGGTTCCACTCCCCTTCAGCCAGGGTTCCACTCCCCTTCAGTCAGGGTTCCACTCCCCTTCAGTCAGGGTTCCACTCCCCTTCAGTCAGGGTTCCACTCCCCTTCAGTCAGGGTTCCACTCCCCTTCAGTCAGGGTTCCACTCCCCTTCAGCCACGGTTCCTTTAGCTTTCAGCCTGGGTTCAACTACCCATAAGTCAGGGTTCTATTAGACTTCGCCAAGGGTTTCACAAACCTTCAGCCTGGGTTCAACTCCCCTTCAGCCAGGGTTCCACTCCCCTTCAGTCAGGGTTCCACTCCCCTTCAGTCAGGGTTCCACTCCCCTTCAGCCAGGGTTCCACTCCCCTTCAGTCAGGGTTCCACTCCCCTTCAGTCAGGGATCCACTCCCCTTCAGTCAGGGATCCACTCCCCTTCAGTCATGGTTCCACTCCCCTTCAGTCAGGGTTCCACTCCCCTTCAGCCAGGGTTCCACTCCCCTTCAGCCAGGGTTCCACTCCCCTTCAGTCAGGGTTCCACTCCCCTTCAGTCAGGGTTCCACTCCCCTTCAGTCAGGGTTCCACTCCCCTTCAGTCAGGGTTCCACTCCCCTTCAGCCAGGGTTCCACTCCCCTTCAGTCAGGGTTCCACTCCCCTTCAGTCAGGGTTCCACTCCCCTTCAGTCAGGGTTCCACTCCCCTTCAGTCAGGGTTCCACTCCCCTTCAGTCAGGGTTCCACTCCCCTTCAGTCAGGGTTCCACTCCCCTTCAGTCAGGGTTCCACTCCCCTTCAGTCAGGGTTCCACTCCCCTTCAGTCAGGGTTCCACTCCCCTTCAGTCAGGGTTCCACTCCCCTTCAGCCAGGGTTCCACTCCCCTTCAGTCAGGGTTCCACTCCCCTTCAGTCAGGGTTCCACTCCCCTTCAGTCAGGGTTCCACTCCCCTTCAGTCAGGGTTCCACTCCCCTTCAGTCAGGGTTCCACTCCCCTTCAGTCAGGGTTCAACTATCCTTCAGTCAGGGTTCCACTCCCCTTCAGCCAGGGTTCCACTCCCCTTCAGTCAGGGTTCCACTCCCCTTCAGCCAGGGTTCCACTCCCCTTCAGTCAGGGTTCCACTCCCCTTCAGTCAGGGTTCCACTCCCCTTCAGCCAGGGTTCCACTCCCCTTCAGTCAGGGTTCCACTCCCCTTCAGCCAGGGTTCCACTCCCCTTCAGTCAGGGTTCCACTCCCCTTCAGTCAGGGTTCCACTCCCCTTCAGTCAGGGTTCCACTCCCCTTCAGTCAGGGTTCCACTCCCCTTCAGTCAGGGTTCAACTATCCTTCAGCCAGGGTTCCACTCCCCTTCAGTCAGGGTTCCACTCCCCTTCAGTCAGGGTTCCACTCCCCTTCAGTCAGGGTTCCACTCCCCTTCAGTCAGGGTTCCACTCCCCTTCAGCCAGGGTTCCACTCCCCTTCAGTCAGGGTTCCACTCCCCTTCAGCCAGGGTTCCACTCCCCTTCAGTCAGGGTTCCACTCCCCTTCAGCCAGGGTTCCACTCCCCTTCAGTCAGGGTTCCACTCCCCTTCAGTCAGGGTTCCACTCCCCTTCAGTCAGGGTTCCACTCCCCTTCAGCCACGGTTCCACTCCCTTTCAGCCACGGTTCCACTCCCCTTCAGTCAGGGTTCCACTCCCCTTCAGTCAGGGTTCCACTCCCCTTCAGTCAGGGTTCCACTCCCCTTCAGTCAGGGTTCCAATCCCCTTCAGTCAGGGTTCCACTCCCCTTCAGTCAGGGTTCCACTTCCCTTCAGCCAGGGTTCCAATAGCCTTCAGCCACGGTTCAACCCCCCTTCAGCCACGGTTCAACTACCCTTCAGCCACGGTTCAACTACCCTTCAGCCACGGTTCAACTACCCTTCAGCCACGGTTCCACTATCCTTCAGTCAGGGTTCCAATAGCCTTCAGCCACGGTTCAACTACCCTTCAGCCACGGTTCAACTCCCCTTCAGCCACGGTTCAACTCCCCTTCAGCCACGGTTCAACTCCCCTTCAGCCACGGTTCAACTCCCCTTCAGCCACGGTTCAACTCCCCTTCAGCCACGGTTCCAATAGCCTTCAGCCACGGTTCAACTACCCTTCAGCCACGGTTCAACTCCCCTTCAGCCACGGTTCAACTCCCCTTCAGCCACGGTTCAACTACCCTTCAGCCACGGTTCAACTCCCCTTCAGCCACGGTTCAACTCCCCTTCAGCCACGGTTCCAATAGCCTTCAGCCACGGTTCAACTACCCTTCAGCCACGGTTCCAATAGCCTTCAGCCACGGTTCAACTCCCCTTCAGCCACGGTTCAACTCCCCTTCAGCCACGGTTCAACTCCCCTTCAGCCACGGTTCAACTCCCCTTCAGCCACGGTTCAACTCCCCTTCAGCCACGGTTCAACTACCCTTCAGCCACGGTTCCAATAGCCTTCAGCCACGGTTCAACTACCCTTCAGCCACGGTTCCAATAGCCTTCAGCCACGGTTCAACCCCCCTTCAGCCACGGTTCCAATAGCCTTCAGCCACGGTTCAACTACCCTTCAGCCACGGTTCAACTACCCTTCAGCCACGGTTCCAGCTCAGCCAGGGTTCCACTCCCCTTCAGTCAGGGTTCAACTATCCTTCAGTCAGGGTTCCACTCCCCTTCAGTCAGGGTTCCACTCCCCTTCATTCAGGGTTCAACTATCCTTCAGCCATGGTTCCACTCCCCTTCAGCCAGGGTTCCACTCCCCTTCAGCCAGGGTTCCACTCCCCTTCAGTCACGGTTCAACTATCCTTCAGCCAGGGTTCCACTCCCCTTCAGTCAGGGTTCCACTCCCCTTCAGTCAGGGTTCCACTCCCCTTCAGCCACGGTTCCACTACCCTTCAGCCACGGTTCAACTCCCTTCAGCCACGGTTCCACTATCCTTCAGCCAGGGTTCAACTCCCCTTCAGCCACGGTTCCACTCCCCTTCAGCCACGGTTCCTCCTCCTTCAGCCACGGTTCAACTCCCCTTCAGCCACGGTTCAACTCCCCTTCAGCCACGGTTCAACTACCCTTCAGCCACGGTTCAACTCCCCTTCAGCCACGGTTCAACTCCCCTTCAGCCACGGTTCAACTCCCCTTCAGCCACGGTTCAACTCCCCTTCAGCCACGGTTCCACTCCCCTTCAGCCACGGTTCACCCACCCTTCAGTCAGGGTTCAACTATCCTTCAGTCAGGGTTCCACTCCCCTTCAGTCAGGGTTCCACTCCCCTTCAGTCAGGGTTCCACTCTCCTTCAGTCAGGGTTCAACTACCCTTCACCCACGGTTCCACTATCCTTCAGTCAGGGTTCCAATAGCCTTCAGCCAGGGTTCAACTACCCTTCAGCCATGGTTCCACTCCCCTTCAGTCAGGGTTCAACTATCCTTCAGCCAGGGTTCCACTCCCCTTCAGTCAGGGTTCCACTCCCCTTCAGCCAGGGTTCCACTCCCCTTCAGTTAGGGTTCAACTACCCTTCAGCCAGGGTTCAACTCCCCTTCAGCCAGGGTTCAACTACCCTTCAGCCAGGGTTCAACTCCCCTTCAGCCACGGTTCAACAACCCTTCAGCCATGGTTCAACTACCCTTCAGCCACGGTTCAACTACCCTTCAGCCAGGGTTCAACTACCCTTCAGCCACGGTTCCACTCCCCTTCAGCCACGGTTCCAATAGCCTTCAGCCATGGTTCAACTACCTCTCAGCTATGGTTCAACTACCCTTCAGCCATGGTTCAACTACCTTTCAGCCATGGTTCAACTACCCTTCAGCCATGGTTCAACTACCTTTCAGCCAGGGTTCAACTACCCATCAGCCACGGTTCCAATAGCCTTCAGTCACGGTTCAACTCCCCTTCAGCCACGGTTCCAATAGCCTTCAGCCACGGTTCAACTACCCTTCAGCCAAGGTTCCAATAGCCTTCAGCCACGGTTCAAATCCCCTTCAGCCACGGTTCCAATAGTCTTCAGCCACGGTTCAACTACCCTTCAGCCATGGTTCAACTACCTTTCAGCCATGGTTCAACTACTCTTCAGCCATGGTTCAACTACCTTTCAGCCAGGGTTCAACTACCCTTCAGCCACGGTTCAACTACCCTTCAGCCACGGTTCAACTACCCATCAGCCACGGTTCCAATAGCCTTCAGCCACGGTTCAACTCCCCTTCAGCCACGGTTCCAATAGCCTTCAGCCACGGTTCAACTACCCTTCAGCCACGGTTCCAATAGCCTTCAGCCACGGTTCAACTCCCCTTCAGCCACGGTTCAACTCCCCTTCAGCCACGGTTCCAATAGCCTTCAGCCACGGTTCAACTACCCTTCAGCCAAGGTTCCAATAGCCTTCAGCCACGGTTCAACTCCCCTTCAGCCACGGTTCAACTACCCTTCAGCCAAGGTTCCAATAGCCTTCAGCCAGGGTTCAACTCCCCTTCCGCCAAGGTTCCAATAGCCTTCAGCCACGGTTCAACTACCCTTCAGCCACGGTTCAACTACCCATCAGCCACGGTTCCAATAGCCTTCAGCCACGGTTCAACTCCCCTTTAGCCACGGTTCAACTACCCTTCAGCCAAGGTTCCAATAGCCTTCAGCCACGGTTCAACTCCCCTTCAGCCAAGGTTCCAATAGCCTTCAGCCACGGTTCAACTACCCTTCAGCCACGGTTCAACTACCCTTCAGCCACGGTTCCAATAGCCTTCAGCCACGGTTCAACTCCCCTTCAGCCACGGTTCAACTACCCTTCAGCCACGGTTCCAATAGCCTTCAGCCACGGTTCAACTACCCTTCAGTCACGGTTCCAATAGCCTTCAGCCACGGTTCAACTACCCTTCAGCCACGGTTCCAATAGCCTTCAGCCACGGTTCCAATAGCCTTCAGCCACGGTTCAACTACCCTTCAGCCACGGTTCCAATAGCCTTCAGCCACGGTTCAACTACCCTTCAGCCACGGTTCAACTACCCTTCAGCCTTGGTTCAACTACCCTTCAGCCACGGTTCAACTACCCTTCAGCCACGGTTCCAATAGCCTTCAGTCAGGGTTCCAATAGCCTTCAGCCAGGGTTCAACTCCCATTCAGCCACGGTTCAACTACCCTTCAGCCACGGTTCCAATAGCCTTCAGCCACGGTTCCAATAGCCTTCAGCCACGGTTCCAATAGCCTTCAGCCACGGTTCCAATAGCCTTCAGCCACGGTTCAACTACCCTTCAGCCACGGTTCAACTAGAGAGACAGACAGAGAGGGAGAAAAACAGAGACAAAAGGGAGAGAGCGAGAGACAGCCAGACAGAGGCAGAGAGAAAGAAAGAGAGCAAGAGAGAGACACACACAGACAGAAACAAAGAGAAAGAGAGACAGAGACAGAGACAGAGACAGAGACAGAGACAGAGACAGAGACAGAGACAGAGACAGAGACAGAGACAGAGACAGAGACAGAGACAGAGACAGAGACAGAGACAGAGACAAAGAGAAAGAGAGAGAGAGAGCGAGAGACAGCCAGACAGAGAGAGAGAAAGAGAGAGAAAGAGTGTGTACTTTCAAGTATGAATGCACTGCAAACAAATTATAATTAAAATCAGATATCCTGAGGACCACGACAGTAATGAAACCTACATGATACTCTAGAATTAAAAGTTTCGTGACCACAGAAGCCAAAATTATTCACACCAAAAAAAAAAAAAAAAAAAACTATTTTGCTTAGAAATGGATTTAGCGCGTCGTCGAACAGAACACAGTAAGGTTGCATTTCAACTTGACGTGTTATTAGTAACTTGTAATAAGATCAAAATGGACTATCGATACTAGTGGATCGATAGTTGAATATCAAGTTTATAAACATGTTTTTTTGACAATTATTGTGTGGATTGGTATTGATAATTACTTTTGTTATTATAATTATTACCATTATGATCGTCTTTATAACTATCATCCTTATCATTATCATTATCATCACATTGCTATCATTACTATCATTATCATCATAACCATCATCATTGTTAGAATTGCCATAATCATTATCATTATTGTCATTACCATTATGATTATCACTGTTATCATATCATTATTAGTATTACTATTTTAATTACTATTATTTTTTATATCTCTCTTCTCATCAATATTGTTATCATGTTTTCTTCTTCTTCTTCTTCTTCTTCTTCTTCTTCTTACTCTTCTTCTTATTATTATTATTATTATTCGTCTTCTTCGTCTTCTTCTTCTTCTTCTTCTTCTTCTTCTTCTTCTTCTTCTTCTTCTTCTTCTTCTTCTTTCTTCTTCTTCTTCTCTCTAATTGTAGCTCTACTATCCGTGTCAGATATTAGCTCCACATTTCTACATTTAGTCGAAAAAGTTGGAAAGTTTTCGTCAGAAATTAAACAACTTTTTCTCGAAACTTCTTTAATTGCAACACAACATCACACCAGACTAGTATAGGTGCGCCTTGCAACATTCTATCTCTCTCATGTATATACTCCTCTGCTGCAGTTCTGTTGCACAAGACGAATTCCATTTTTTTTTTTTTTTTTTAACTTAATTAGACATATTAAAAGAGAAAGGGGTGTGTAGTTATCATTGTTGCTAACAGATGTCGCTGTGGTAGTTTTACGCGTACTAAATGCCATTTATTCGCTGGAAAAGCAAAACTGGCAACTCTCTCCGGATTCTGGAACGCTCCGATTTCGCCTAGTTTCTTTCGAAAAAGAATGGATAAGTAAATAAAAGGCTGTTGAAGATAGCAAATTTCAACTAAAAACCTTTTTCTAAAATCTACATAAGTTTCCAAAATACAAAGTAGATGTCACCGTGAGTATTAACAGTGAATTAGTGAATCTGAATGAGAACAGAGACAGCGAATCGGAGTTCTCCAGAGTGCGGGGTGAGTTGCCAGCTATTTCCTTTCTGAGACTAGACGCACTTAAGTGTTATTTACGTCGTATTTTACTATCAATTATGTCCCCATTTGTTCTTTTCTCTGCAATGGTTGCTGGATGCGCGCGCGTGTGTGTGCTTGAGAATAATTTTGCAAGCAGTCATATGTGCACAGTATCAGTTTTTTTAATCTTACTAGCATATATGTATGTAGGGTTTATGTATGTTCTCTCTCTAATCTATCTATTTATCTATCTCTTTCTCTCTTTTCTCTCTCATTCACTCTTTCTCTCTCTCACTCACTCTCACTCTCGGTTTCCTTCTCTTTCTCTGTCTCACTCCTCTGTATCTCTCTCTATCATTTCCTCTCTCTCTCTCTCTCTCTATCTATCTATCTATCTATCTATCTATCTATC
>NC_091559.1:40188360-40195860 GCF_042767895.1 Penaeus vannamei | reverse complement strand
CTACGTATCAGTATTCACGGTATAATATACTGTCGGTTTTCATATATGATGCTCTCTCTCTCTCTCTCTCTCTCTCTCTCTCTCTCTCTCTCTCTCTCTCTCTCTCTCTCTCTCTCTCTCTCTCTCTCTCTCTCTCTTTCTTTCTCTCTCTCATTCTCTCTCTCTCTCTCTCTCTCTCTCTCTCTCTCTCTCTCTCTCTTTCTCTTTCTCTTTCTCTCTCTCTCTCTCTCTCTCTCTCTCTCTCTCTCTCTCTCTCTCTCTCTCTCTCTCTCTCTCTCTCTCTCTCTCTCTCTTTCTCTCTCTCTCTCTCTCTCTCTCTCTCTCTCTCTCTCTCTCTCTCTCTCTCTCTCTCTCTCTCTCTCTCTCTTTCTCTTTCTCTTTCTCTCTCTCTCTCTCTCCTCTCTCTCTCTCTCTCTCTCTCTCTCTCTCTCTCTCTCTCTCTCTCTCTCTCTCTCTCTCTCTCTGCTCTATCTATCTATCTATCTCTATCTCTATCTCTATCTCTCTCTCTATCTCTCTTAGTCCACCCATGTATCTATCTATTAATCTATCTATCCATCTATCTCTCTATCAGATCTGTCTATCTAACCATTCATATATATATATATATATATATATATATATATATATATATATATATATATATATATATATATATATATACATATATATATATATATATATATATATATATATATATATATATATATATATATATATATATATATATATAGAACAAGAAATAATCTCCATGAGAATGAAGTGATAGAGAAAAAGATGAAAGGTAAATATAAAAAAAGAGACAAGAGGAAGACGAACTATAAACAAAAAAGACAAGATAACGAACAATAACAAAAAAAAAGGCAAAGAAAAAAAGAAGAAAAAAGGATGAAGAAAAGTGAATAGATATGTAAAAGGAAAAAATGATGAACCAAAATTCCCCCAAAAAATTGGTGAAGAAAAAGAGGGATAAATATGACAAAAGGAACCAAAACAAAATAAAACAAATAAGAAAAAAAAATTAAGCAACGTGGATAAATACGACAAAAAAAGAACAAGGAGAGGAAAAAAAACAGAAAAAAGAAGAAAAAAGGATATAGAGAAATGGATAAACATGACAATAAGAAACAGGAAAACGAGCGGCCAGCGAGGAAGACGAGGAGGAGGAGGAGGAGAATAAGAAGAAGGAGGGGGACGAAGAGGATGAGAAGGAGGAGGAGGAGAAAGAGAAGGAAGAAAAGAAGGAGGAGAAGAAGAAGAAGAAAGAAGAAGGAAGAAAGGAGGAGGAGGAGGAAGAATAAGGAGGGAAGGGGAGGGAGGGAGGAAGAAGAGACGAGGAAGAGAGAAGGGAGAGGGAGGGAGGACGATAAGGAGGAGGAGGAGGAGGAGGACGCGACAGAAGGACCCCGACGACCTTCTTCGGCCAGATCGAAGACGCCCCTCCCACTGGGTACACTCGCCCCCCCCCCACCACCGTTACCCCTCCTCCCCCTGACTGCCAGCCTTTCTTCCCGTCTTCCTGAACTTTCTTCCTTTTCCCTTTCTCCTTATTCCCTCCTTTTTTTTCTTCTTCGTCTCTTCCTGTTCATTCGGGGTATGGTTTGTTGTTGTTTTTTCTGAATTTTCTTCCTCCATTTTTCTCTTTCATTCCTTCTTCCTTCTTCTCTCTTTATTTTCTTCCTGTTCTCTATCTCCGTCCGTCTTCCTGAATCTTTTCCCCCTTCCTCCCCATCCTCATCTTTACCTTTTTCTGCTTCCCTCCTCCCTCCTCCCCATTTCTCCTCCTCCCTTTTTCCTCCCCCCTCTTCCTCCTCCTTCCACACCTTCCCCCTGTTCTCTCCCTGCTCCCTTTTCCCCCGTCTTCCTGAACCTCCTCCCCCCCCCTTCTTCCTCCTCCTCCCTCCTCCCTTCCCTCTCTTCCCTCCTTCTCCTCCTCCTTCCCCTGCCCCTATCCCTGCTCCTCTTCCTTCCTCCCCCTCCCTCCCCTTCTCCCTCCTCCTCATCCCTGCTCCCCCTTCCTCCCTCCTTCTCCTCCTCCCCTCCTCCTCCTCCCCTCTACTCCTCCATCCTCCCTCCTCCTCACCTCCCTCCTTCCCTCCTTCTCACTCCTTCTCCACCTTCTCCTTCCTCCTCCCCCCTCCCTCCTCTCCTCCTTTCCTCCTTCCTTCTCCCACCTTCTCCTTACTCCTCCCCCCTCCTTCTCTCCCTCCTTCCTCCTTCCTTCCTCCCCTCTCTTCCTCCTCCCCCCTCCTCCTCCTCCTCCTCCCTCCCTTCCTCCTTCCCTTCATCCCCTTCTCCTTCCTCCTCCCCCCCTCCTCCCTCCCTCCTTCCTCCCTTCCTTCTCCACCTTCTCCTTCCTCCTCCTCCTTCCTCCTTCCTTCTCCACCTCCTCCTTCCTCCTCCCCCTCCTCCTCCTCCTCCCCTCCTCCTTCCTCACCTTCCCCTCTTTCCTCTCCCCTCTCCCTGTCTCCTTCACACCCATCCGCCTCCTCGAAGCTGACTTCCGGAAAACTTTTCTCCTCGTTCCTCTTGTGTCTCTCCTCCTCCTCATCTTCCCTCCTCCTCCTCCTCCTTCCTCAAGTCTCTCCTCCGTCTTCTGTCTCTCATTCTTCTGTGCATCTTCTATGTATACACTGTATCACCGTCTTCTTCCTCTCCCCTCTTCCTCCTCTTCTTCTTCTTTTTTTCTTTTTCTTCTTTTCTTTTTACTTTTCCTTCTCCTCCTCCATCTCCTTTTTCTTCTTTTACTTCTTTTTCTCCAATGCCTTCTCTTCTTCTTCTTCCTTATTTTTTATTTACTTCTCCTCCTCCTCTATCTCCTTCTTCTTTTTCCTCCACTGCCTTATCTTCTCCTTCTTCCTCCTCCCACCTCCTCCTCTTTCCCCCTCCTCCTCTTGTTTTGTTTTTTTTTCCGTTCCTTCACTTGCTCCTGCCTTCGCGTCTTCTTCTTCTTCTTCTTTTTCTTCTTCTTCTTTTTCTTCTTCTTCTCCTTCTTCTTCTTCTTTTTTCTTCTTCTGCCTTCTCCTTCTCCTCTGTCCCCCTTCTCTTCTGTTTTCCTTCCTTCCTTCTTTTCCTTCCTCCTCCCCCGTCCTCCTCCTCATCCTCCTTCGCTCATATTTCTCCCTCCTCCCGTCTCCTTGGCCGTCTTCCAATCGTTTCTCTTCCTTCCTCCCTTCTCTTCTCTCTTCCTCTTCCCTCGACCCTCCTTCTGTCTCTCCTCCATTCTTCCTTCTTCTCCTCTTCCTTTTCGCTTCTTCCTCTGCACCCTTCCTTCTCTTTCTTTGGCCTTTATTCTATTTTTTCCTCCTCTTGTTCCTCTTCCTCTTCTCTCCTCCCTTTTTATTGGCTCTCCTCCAGATTTTCTTCCGTTTCTTATTTTCTTTTCTCCTTTCTCTCTTTCATCTTCCTAATTCCTCTGAGTTATTTTTCTTTGCATCTTTTCCTTCTTTACCTCCTCTTCCATCTCCATCTCCTCCTTTTCCACCTACACCTCCTCTTCCTCATCTTCTTCTTCTTCCGCTTTCTCCTCTTAATCCTCCACCTCCACCTCTTCTTCCTCTTCCACCTCATCTTCCTCCCCCTCCTCCCCCTCCTCCACCTCTTTCTCCCTCTTCCTCTTTTCTTCCCCCTCCTCTTCCACTTCCACCTCCTCCCCACTCCTCTTCCTCCTCTTCCACCTACTCCTCCCCCCTCCACACCCTTTTCCACCACCCCCTCCCCTCCTCTTCCTCTTCTTCTTCCTCCTCTTCCACCCTACTCCTCCCCTCCACACCCTTTCCACCACCCCCTCCACACCCTTTTCCCACCACCCCCTCCACACCCTTTTCCACCACACCTCCACACTCCTGCTTTCCACCACCCCCCTCCTCCCCTCCTCCTCTTCTTCTTCCTCCTCTTCCACCCTCTTCCACTTCCTCCTCCACCCTTTCTTCCACCCCCCTCCTCCTCCTCCTCTTCTTCTTCTTCTTTTTCTTCTTCCTCCCCCTCCACCTCCCCCCCCTCCTCCTCCTCCTCCTCCACCTCCACCTTCTCCCCCTCCATCCCCTCTTCCATCCCCCCTCCTCCTCCTCCTCCTCTTATTATTATTATTATTATTATTATTATTCCTCCTCTTCCTCCTCCTCCTCCTCCTCCTCCTCCTCCTCCTCCTCTTCCTCCTCCTCCGCCAGCCTGGGCCCTGCACCAACCAGCTTTATTGATTCCTCAGATACTTATTAACTCCGAAGAAGCAGAGTGGGCGAGAGGGGAGGGGGGAGGGGGGGGAGGGGAGCGGAGGAAGAGGATGGAAGATGGAAGAGAACGGGGAAGGAAGAGGGGGAGGAGGAGAGGAGGAAAGGAAGGAAGGGGGAGGAAAGGGAAGGGATTGAGAGAAGAAGAGAGAGAAGAGGGATGAGGGAGGGGGAAGAGTAAGAGAAGGAGAGAGGGAGGAGGGAAGGAAGAGAGTGGATTCAAAGAGAAGAGGAAGAGAATGGAAAGGGAGGGAGAAGGAAAAAAGAAGAATAGAGGGGAAGAGAGGAGAAGAGGGGAGAAAGAGTGAGAAAATGGAAGAAATGGGGGAAAAGGAAGATGAGAGAAGAGAGGAGGAGGAAAAGTAGAAGAGGAGGAAGTGAGGGGGAGAGGGAAAAAAAGAAGAAGGAGTGGAAAGAGGAGAAGATAGGGACAGGAGAGAAAGAGACAATGAAGGAGACGAGAAAGAGAGATAGAGGGAAAGAAGAATAAAGGAAAGGAGAGGAATGAAAAGAGGGAGAAGGGAAAGGAAGATATGATAGAGACGAGAAAGAGTGACAACGGAAAGAGGAAAGAAGGAAGTGAGGAGAAGAAAGGGGAAGAATAGATAGAAGAGAAGAAAAGAGGTGAAAGGGGGGAGAAAAAGACGTGAAGAAGAGAAAAGAGAAGAAGAGGACGAAAGAGGGAGATAGAGAAGAGGTAAGGAAAGAAGGAAGAAGGAGAAAGGGAGGAAAGGAAGGGGAAGAATAGGAGAGGGAGAAGAAGAGAAAGAGGGAGAGGAAAAGAAAAGAGGAAGAGAAAGAGTTGAATAAGATAGGCAGAAAGAGGGAAGGAGAGAACGAAGAAAGTCAAAAAGAGGAAAGAGTGAAAGAGAAGACAAAAGAAACGAAGAAAAAAAGACAAAAAGAAAGTATTAAGAGAGAGAAAAGGAGAAGGAAGTAAGAAGAAAGAGACGGATAAGAACGAGGAATAGAGATAATGGAAAATAGGAAGACGATGACAAAAAGAAAGACAAAGAGAGAGAGAAAAGAAGAGAGGAATGGAAAGAGGGAAAAAAAGAACGATTAAAGGGACCATATACAAAAAAAACAGAAAGAGATGAGGAAGAGAAGAAGAAAGAGAAGAAGAACAAGAAGAAGAAGCAGAAGAAAAGGGAGAAGGAGAAGACGGAGAAGGTGGAGGAGGAGAAGAAGATTAAGAATAAGAAGGAGAAGAAAAAGAAATAGAAAAAAAGGGAGAACAAGAAGTAGGAGAAGGAGAAAAAGACGAAGAAGAAGAAGAAGAGGAAATAGAAGAAGAAGAAGAAGAGGAAATAGAAGAAGAAGAAGAAGAGGAAATAGAAGAAGAAGAAGAAGAGGAAGAAGAAAACTTCAGAGAATTTTTCCCCTATTTCCTTCCTTTCGTCAAGTTTTCGAGCCGCGGGTGAGATCCGAGCAAAGTGATGTTTTATGCACAGGACAAACTTCCTTTTTCATTACAGTTCAAGAATTCATTGTATTTCTTCGTCTTTCTGTTCCCCTCTCTCTCTCTCGCTCTCTATTTCTTTCTTCCTCTTTCTCTCACTCTCTCTCGCTCGTTAGCTCTCTCTCTCCCTCTCTCTCTCTCTCTCTTTCTCTCTCTCTCTCTCTCTCGCTCGCTCGCTCGCTTTCTCTCCCTCTCTTTATTTATTTATTTATTTCTCTCTCTCTCTCTCTCTCTCTCTCTCTCTCTCTCGCTCTCTCTCTCTCTCTCTCCTTGTCTCTCTCTCTCTCTCTCTCTCTCTCTCTCTCTCGCTCTCTTTCGCTCTCGCTCCTTGTCTCTCTCTCTCTCTCTCTCTCTCTCTCCCTCCCTCCCTCTCCTAACTCTCTCTCTCTCTTTTTCTCTCTCTCTCTCTCTCTTCCGCCATTCCCATTTTACAAGAGTTTGTTGTCGAGGTGAGTTTGCGACACTGATTTCCGGCGAAAGCTTCTGCTCTCACATTGTCTTCTAATTTTCTCTGCATTCAAGGCAATTACATTCTTCTTCCTCGATTCAAACATAGTTTCTTAGCAGTAGGAAGACATTTTTGATCATTAGAAGTGTTAATAATAAGCCCAGGTTTCTAAATAAGGAAAGCCAAAGTCTTCCCGGGGTGGCATGCAGACGACGCCTATTGGTGCTCTGGCAAAAACGATCTAGTTTTTTATTGTTTAATCATCGTATATTAATTATTGTTTTATCATCGTATATTAATTTATTCATGCGTGTCATAATGAAGAGACTAGTATCGTGATAATTATTAAACTGATGTTTCTGTGTTTTGTTAAAATCGGACCGGGATTATATAAAAAAGATATATAATAGAAAATTATATTATGGTATATAATAAAATAATATATATAAAATAGAAAACTGTATAATGATATATAATAGAAAATTATATTTTGGTATATAATATATATATATATATATATATATATATATATATATATATATATATATATATATGTAATAGAAAATTGTATAATGATGTATAATCAAAAATAACATTATGGTATGTAACTTAGATTATCATAATATTATATTATGAAATATGATACATGCCGGCCAGCCTTCTCAGAGACCGCCTGATCATGTGACCTGATCTGACCTCCCTTCGCTTCCGTTCATCTGTCCTCAACTGTCCTCAAACGTGTCTCATTTTCGTTGAATATCTTTTGTGCTTTGTGTTTTTTTCTACCACAGAGACACGCAGACACACACACAGACACACACGTACACACACACACACACACACACACACACACACACACACACACACACACACACACACACACACACACACACACACACACACATACACACACACAAACACACACACACACACACACACACACACACACACACACACACACACACACACACACACACACACACACACACACACACACACACACACACACACACAAACACACACACACACATACATATATACAGTATATATCAAAACACGTCAGAAACATGAACAAACGAACAAAATAAATTTCACTAGAAACTATACCATTACTAAGAGCTCCATCAAAAGGCTAAAGCTGGGAAATAACACAAATAATTTAATAAACAGAAGCGATATTAATGTGGGAAAAGATACATAGTTAAAGATACAGTAAAGATATATATATCTAATGTTAAAGATAAATTAAAAATATGTAGTCAGTTAGTCCATTTTTACACTAAAAAGGACACAAAATGCTTAAAGAAAGTAATAAATAGATGATGATGACGATGATGATATATATATACATACACATACAA
>NC_091559.1:40180860-40183360 GCF_042767895.1 Penaeus vannamei | reverse complement strand
TCCTTCTTCATCTTCACTGCCTTCATCCCTAGCAGACTCACCCATTCGTTACCTCCAACTTGGTCTCTCCAGCAACATATCCTCCACCACATAGGCTGAAGCTGGGGTTTTCCTGTTGCATGCTCTTGCAATCCCCAGCCACATAACGGCATCGGGCCTTGGGGAATCCGAGGCGAGGTTCCTTCCCCAGGGGACACCGGGTTCCTTCCTCTGGGACAATTATACCCATGTGGACTATGTACTTGTTCATGGTGGATAATGTGCGAATTGATGTTGAAGGCGTGGTATGTTGTTGTTGATACGTGTGTGGTGGTTTTGGTTAAGGGAAAGGGTGGGGGATATTGATAATAGAGAAAATAGGGTATACAGGGTTATATGTATGTTAATGATATAGCATATAGTATATTAATGATATAGCATATAGTATATTAATGATATAGCATATAGTATATTAATGATATAGCATATAGTATATTAATGATATAGCATATAGTATATTAATGATATAGCATATAGTATATTAATGATATAGTATATAGTATATTAATGATATAGTATAATGTATATTAATTATATAGGGGAATAGGGTATACAGGGTTAATGTATATTAATGATATAGTATATAGTATATTAATGATATAGGAAATAGGGTATACAGGGTTAACGTATACTAATGATATAGGGAAATAGGGTATACAGGGTTAATGTATATTAATGATATAGTATATAGTATATTAATGATATAGTATAATGAATATTAATGATATAGTATAATGTATATTAATTATATAGGGAAATAGGGTATACAGGGTTAATGTATATTAATGATATAGTATATAGTATATTAATGATATAGTATAATGTATATTAATTATATAGGGAAATAGGGTATACAGGGTTAATGTATATTAATGATATAGTATATAGTATATTAATGATATAGTATAATGTTTATTGATGGTATAGGGAAATAGGGTATACAGGTGGATAATAAGTTACTGTGGCTGCGTGTATGTCTGTCGCTAAAGAAATAATTTATAGACAATACTAAGGTGAGGAAAGTATACGAGGTAAGCCTTACACACAGAAAAATAACTTTTCGGGAGATATATTCAATGTTGAGTATGCAACAGAACAACAGAAAATATATTGAAAACTAAATGCATCTAGAATATGGTGTTGCGGTAATGTATATCATATATAATATCAAAATATATATATATACGTATCCAGCGACACAAAAGAAATGTATATCATATATCATATAAAGAAAATAAAAATCGTATCCACACAGACGAAATGCTTCATAGAGTAACAGATAAATGCGTGGATAGATAAAGAAAGAAACTGATAAATGAATAGATATATTTGAAGATTTAGATAGGGAGAGAAATCTATGCTTTGCGGATATACAAAAAAGAGTAATGGAGGTAATGCGAGTGTGTGTGTGTGTGTGTGTGTGTGTTTGAGTTTGTAAGGGTATGTACGTGTGTGAGTGTAAATACGTTTGTGTGCGTGTGCCATATATGCGTGTATATTAACCCTTTTGTGTGCGCTATCTATCTATCTATCTTTCAATTTGTCTACCTATCTGTCTATCTATCTATTCATATGTTTCTCTATCTCTCTGTCTATCAGCATGTTTATCTATTCACAGAATGATAATATGCGCTATCTATCTATCTATCTATCTTTCGATTATCTATCTATCTGTCTATCCATCTATCTATACGTTTCTCTATCTCCCTGTCTATCAGCATTTTTATCTATTTACAGAATAATAATAATGATAATATTTACACGTATCTCAGCGTATTTACACAGATCTACCTTAACATACATACATTTGCTAGACCACGCATACATGTAGATACACAACAGATAGATTTACTCCCGCCCCCATCCTTTAGCTCCCTTCCCCGCCCCCCCCCACTCCCCCCACCCCCCATTCCCCCCTCCCACACTATCCCCGTCACTTCATAAACACAGAAAAATGAGTTTTTTTTATTAACAGCGAAGAGTCCGCCGTCCCAGCCCATGCATATTAAACAGGGGGATGGTGATGATGATGGTGTTGGTGGTGGTGGTGGTGATGATGGTGGTGGTGGTGGTGGTGGTGGTGGTGGTGGTGGTGGTGGTGATGATGGTGGTGGTGGTGGTGGTGGTGGTGGTGGTGGTGATGATGGTGATGATGGCGGTAGTGGTGATGGTGGTGGTGGTGATGATGGTGGTGGTGATTGTGATGAGGATGATGGTAGTAATGATGATGATGGTGGTGGTGGTAATGATGGTGGTGATATTAATGATGATGGTGATGATGATGATGATGGTGATAAGTGATGGTGATGATGGTGGTGGTGATGATGGTGATGATGGTGGTGGTGGTAATGATGATGGTGGTGATTGATGATGATGGTGATTGATGATGATGGTGGTGGTGGTGATGATGATGATGATGATGATGGTGGTGGTGATGATGATGGTGATGGTGGTGGTGATG
>NC_091559.1:40163360-40168360 GCF_042767895.1 Penaeus vannamei | reverse complement strand
GGAGGGAGGGAGGGAGAGAGAGGGAGAGGGAGAGGGAGGGAGGGAGGAGGGAGAGGGGAGAGGGAAGGGAGAGAGAGAGAGAGGGAGAGGGAGAGAGAGAGAGAGAGAGAGAGAGAGAGAGAGAGAGAGAGAGAGAGAGAGAGAGAGAGAGAGAGAGAGAGAGAGAGAGAGAGAGAGAGAGAGTGAGAGTGAAAGTGAGAGAGAGAGAGTGAGAGAGAGAGAGAGACAGAGGCAGACAGAGAGAGGGAGAGAGGGAGAGAGAGAGAGAGATAAAGAGGTAGAAAGAAAGAGAGAGAAAGAGAGATTTTCTTCGAGCCAAAATAAAGGAAAGGAAAATGCAAATTATTCCATTGCTTATTTTCTTTATTTGATATTATTTTGACTTTCTTCTTTTTTTTTTCTTTCTTGAGTGTTCTCTCATTTTCTCTTACTTCCCTTTTCTAACTTTCTCTTTCTCTTTCTTCCATTCGTTCTTTCTTTCTTTCTCTCTTTTATTCCATTCCTTCTTGTTTCCTGCATCAGCTTCATATTTCTAATTACCATCATTAATGTAATCAGCGTAATTAGTATCATTATCGTATTAATTTTGATGTCTTTATAATTGCTTCTGTTATTAAATATATTTATTTCTGTTATTGTTCTTATTGCTGTTATTATTATATAGTGATATGTATTGGCACTAATATCTTCATTATGCAATCATTACGGTTGTTTTGTAATTGTTATAATCATTATCATCATTACTATTACCGTCATTACAATTATCATTATGGCATCAAGTATTATAATCGCTGATATGAGTATGATTATCCTAGTCATTATCATTATCATTATCATTGTCATTGTCATTGTTATTATTATTATTATTATTATCATTATTATTATTATTATCATTATTATTATTATTATTATTATTATTATTATTATTATTATTATTATTATTATTATTATTATTATTATTATTATTATTATTATTATCATTATTATTATTATTATTATTATTATTATTATTATTATTATTATTATTGTTATTATTATTATTATTATTATTATCATTATTATTATTATTATTATTATTATTATTATTATCATTATTATTATCATTATTATCATTACTATCATTATCATCATTGCTGTTATTATTATTATTGTCATTATCATTATTATCATTATCATGATTATCATTATCATTTTTATCATTATCATTATTAATCATTATTGCTAATAATATCAATGTATCATTAGTTATTACTATTATCACTATTACCATTATAATTACAATAACTATTATTATCATTACTATCATTATCATCGTCACCAACACCATTATCATTATTATGAATTGAACTCCTAGTAGAAGACATATTTCTAAAGTATTTTTGTTATATCTTTATTACAAGAACACGAATTTACTTGCAAGTTACTCATTCTCATTTCATTCTCTTTCTATAGTTATTATCATCATTATCGTAGTTACCATCATTATTACTTTTGTTATTATTATCATCATAATCGTTTCGGTTAGAAATTTAGTTAATCTTTTTTTCTCTGTATGTCTGTCTGTCTGTCTTTCTGTCTGTCTGTCTCTCTCTCTCTCGCTCTCTCTCTCTCTCTCTCTCTCTCTCTCTTCTTCTCTCTCTCTCTCTCTCTTCTCTCTCTCTCTCTCTCTTTTTTTCTCTCTCTCCCCCTCTCCCTCTCTCTCTCTCTCTCTCTCTCTCTCTCTCTCTCTCTCTCTCTCTCTCTCTCTCTCTCTCTCTCTCTCTCTCTCTCTCTCTCTCTCTCTCTCTCTCTCTCTCTCTCTCTCTTCTCTTCTCTCTCTCTCTCTCTCTCTCTCTCTCTTTCTTTCTCTCTGTCTCCTTCATTCTTTCTCTCTCTCCATCATTAATATTACGATGATTTTTGATATGTCATTGTTACCATTATTCTTATTGTTATTGGCAACACCGCTTTTACTTCTTCATTTCTTCTTTTTCCTATTATTATCATTATTCCTTATTCCTTATTCGTTGTCAGTGTCATCGTAATTCTCCATCATCGATATTGTTATCGTCACCGTGATCAATCTTTATTTTATTTCCTATTCTTTATTTTATCTTTATCTTTATTGTTTTTATCTTTATTTTATTTTAGTTTATTCTTTAGCATGAATTATGTTATTATCACCGCCATTCTAGTAGTTATCATCATTATTACTATTATTATTACTATTTATTATTTATTATTACTATTTCTCATGATCTTCATCTTTTTTCTCCAACACCTGTTCCGCCTCCGCCTCCTCCTCCAACACTACTACCTGTGCCTTCTCCATCCTCTCCACCGTCTCTTCCACTTCCTCTCCACTATCGGGTTATCCACATCCTCTGCGGTGCTTCTTCTTCTTCTTCTTCTTCTTTTTCTTCTTTTTATTTCGTCTTCTTCTTTGCTTCTCTTTTTCATATGTATATATATATTTTTTTCTTCTTCTTCTCCTTTGTCTTCCTTTTCTCGTTTCTCCTCTTCCCCCCCCCCTTTACGCCATCACCTCCAACCCCACCTCCTTCTTCCTTCCCCTCCCCCACACCGTCTCTCTCCTCCTTCCCCTCACCCCACTACCTCTCCTTCCCCCCCCTCCCCTTCCCCCCACAACCCGTCCCCTACTCCCCTTTCCCCGAAAACCTTTCCCCTCCTCCTTCCTCCCCCTTCCCTTCCCTCCCCCAACCCGTCCCCTTCCCCACCCTCCTCCCTCCCTATCCCTCCCCTTCCCGCCTCCTCCTCCCACCCTCTCTCCCCTTCCCACTTCCCCCTCCTCCCCCTTCCCCTTTCCCTCCCCCCACTACCTCTCCCCTCCTTCCCCTTCCTCAGCTTCAACCTTTCGCCAGCCAGCACCGAGTGTTCCGCCGTCCCCTCGGCCAAGCACCAAGGGGAACCCTGGGCTAGAACGCGAGGTTTCGGACGCGGCTGCTCTCCCCTCGTCGCTGCTGAGGGGATGATGGCGAAGGGACACATAAAGGGCGAGAGAGGGGAGAGGGGAGGGGCCGAGGAGAGAGAGGGGAGAGGATGAGGGCGAGGAGAGAGAGGGGAGAGGGGAGAGGGGAGGGGCCGAGGAGAGAGAGGGGAGAGGGGAGAAGGAGAGGCCGGAGGGAGAGGGGAGAGAGGAGAGAGGGGACTGGGAGAGGGAGAGGCCGAGGGGAGAGGGAGAGAGGAGGAGGGGGGGAGAGAGGGGGTGGGAGAGGCCAATGGTGGAGGGAGAAGGGAGAGGATGAGGGCGAGGGGAGAAAGGAGAGGGGACTGGGAGAGGCCTGGAGGAGAGGAGAGAGAGAGAGGGAGAGGGGAGAGAGGGAAAGAGGAGTGGGGAGTGAGAGAGACCAATGGTGGAGGGAAGAAGGGAGAGGTGAGGCGAGAGAGGGTAGAGAGGAGAGGGAGAGGAAGAAGGGTAAGAGGATAGAAAGGAGAGGGATAGAACCACGATGAGATAGGGCAAAAGAAAGGAAAGAAGAGGATGAAACCAAGAGAAGGAGAGAAGCTAAAGAAAGAGAGAGGGGAAAAGGACAAATTGAAGGAGAGAGACAGAAGAGAAAGGGAAAAATAGACAAGCGGAGACGGGTAGCGGAGAGGGGAGAGGAGCAGGGAAGAGGGGAGAGGTTGAGGGAAGAACGGAGGGTCGAAAGAGTTGGGCGTTTAGTGCCAAAGGGGAGAGAGGAACGCCGGAGGGCGGGCGGTTGGAGAAGGGGAAATGCATGTATGGATGATTTTGGAAAAGGGGAGAGAGAAAGCGACAGAGAGAGGGAGAGGGAGAGAGAGAGAGAGAGGGAGAGAGACGGAGAGAGGGGGAGATGGAGAGAGAGAAAGATAGAGAGAGAGAGAGAGAGAGAGAGAGAGAGAGAGAGAGAGAGAGAAGAGGAGAGGAATGAGAGATAGAGGGACAAGGGATGACAAAGAAATAGAAAAAAGGAAAGAAAGAAAGATAAGAGAAGGGAAGGGTCAGAATGAGACTGATAGATAGATAGAGATAGAGAGGGAAAGAGAGAAAGAAAGAGAGAACGAGAGAGAGAGAGAGAGAGAGAGAGAGAGAGAGAGAAAGAGAGAGAGAGAGAGAGAGAGAGGAGAGAGAGAGAGAGAGAGAGAGACGGACAACCAGAGACAGAGGCAGAGACAGAAACAAAGAGACAGTAAAATAATCAACAGAATAAAAACAAAGAATTAAAAACCCTGTAGAAAGAAACGTCAAAACCTGAAGCCATCGCCAGCGATGGAGGTGCCGCCGGGAGAGCGCTGTCTGCGTCGGAGAAGAGGAGTTAATGGCACTCTTGGGGGGAGAGGGAATGAAGAGGAGGAATTGCTCATGGAACGGAGCGAGAAGGAGAGAGACGAAGAAGAGAAAAGGAAGGAGGGACGAAGGAGAAAAGGAGAGAGAGAGAGAGAGAGAGAGAGAGAGAGAGAGAGAGAGAGAGAGAGAGAGAGAGAGAGAGAGAGAGAGAGAGAGAGAGAGAGAGAGAGAGAGAGAGAGAGAGAGAGAGAGAGACGGAGAAACAGAGACAGAGGCAGAGACAGAAACAAAGAGAGAGAAAAAGAGGCAGAGACAGAAAATAATCAAACAGAATAAAAAAGAACAAAGAATTAAAAAACCTGTAGAAAAGAAACGTCAAAACCTGAAGCCATTGGCCAGCGATGGAGGTGCCGCCGGGAGAGCGCTGTCTGCGTCGGAGAAGAGGAGCTAATGGCACTCTTGGGGGGAGAGGGAAGGAAGAGGAGGAATTGCTCATGGAACGAAGGGAGAAGGAGAGAGAGACGAAGAAGAGAAAAGGGAAGGAGGGACGAAGAGGAGAAAAGGGAGAGAGAGAGAGAGAGAGAGAGAGAGAGAGAGGGAGAGAGAGAGAGAGAGAGAGAGAGAGAGAGAGAGAGAGAGAGAGAGAGAGAGAGAGAGAGAGAGAGAGAGACGGACAACCAGAGACAGAGGCAGAGACAGAAACAAAGAGACAGAAAAAGAGGCAGAGACAGAAAATAATCAAACAGAATAA
>NC_091559.1:40150860-40155860 GCF_042767895.1 Penaeus vannamei | reverse complement strand
CTGATCAAGGCATTTCTGTAACTATCATTCATATATTCATTCATTCACACACACACACACACACACACACACACACACACACACACACACACACACACACACACATACACACACACACACCCACACACACACACACACACACACACACTCACTCACTCACTCACTCACTCACTCACTCACTCACTCACTCACTCACTCACTCACTCACTCACTCACTCACTCACTCACTCACTCACTCTCTCTCTCTCTCTCTCTGTCTGTCTGTCTGCATAGCCCCCCCCCCTCCAGTGCATGGCGCAGCGAGAACGGAGACGAAGAGGGCAGGAAAACCCTTCCAGAGGTAGTGTCTGTTCTCGTGACGATGGTATCCCAACTCCAAGATTTGAGGGAGTGATTGGGCGGGGGTGAGAGTGAGTGTGTGAATGAGTGTGAATGTGAATGTGAGTGTGAGCGTGAGTGTAAGTGTGAGAGTGCGAGAGTTAAAGTGAGTGTGTGTGAATGTGTGTGAGTATGAGAGTTAGAGTGAGTGAGTGAGTGTGTGTCTATGAGTGTGTATGAGTGTGAGTATGAGTGCGAGTGTGTGTTTGTATTCAATCATAAGTATCTTCATATTCATACATACGTATGTTTATATCTCAGTACCTATAAGTGTAATATATTTACATCTACACGTGTGAGCTCCAATCTAACCATGAACGCCAATGTGAATACAATAATCTACAAACAAGCATCATGTGTATGTTTTCCTATCAATACCCACGTACACAACGGACACCCCCACGTACACAACGGACACCCCCACGTACACAACGGACACCCCCACGTACACACACGCTCCCAGTCCTTCCACACCCGTCCTTGATCCACACACGTACAGAAAGAGAACAGCATTCCTCGCATGGCACACAGATAGCAATTACATAAATAATAATAATAAAGAACTTCTATTGGATACAACAACAATGTGTGTTGAGTGACAAGTTATAATACAGTAGATCTTATTTAATTACACTGAAGGAGGAACAACAACTTAACGAAGGGAGGGGGAGGGGAAGGGGGAGGAAGGAAGGAAGGAAGGAAGGAAGAGAGGAAGGAAGGAGGGAGGGAATGGAAATCTTGATAAGGGATGGATGGAGAGAGCGAGAGAGAGAGAGTAGAGAAAAGAAGAGAAGAGAGACGAAGCAGAAGAAAAGAGAAGAGAATAAATGAAACGCAAGAAGGGAAAGGAAAAAGACGAGAAGGAAGAATGGAAGAAGGCGAGAAGAGAAAAAAGAGAAAATAAACAGAGGAAGAAGACAGACGAGAGACGAGAAGCGTCAGCATGGTCGAAAATAGGCTGGTTACATATGACATAGAACTTTTCAATAGAGACCTACTTAAACTACCTATAATAATGCTATAGTTTTATGTACACATTTTACAAACAATTACTCGAAAGAATTTTTTTTTCTCTTTTTTTTATTTATTTATCTTCTTTATTGTAGTTCTTTGGTAGTCCCGCCGTAAGCCTATCTAGGCCTACGGAAAGGGAGGAAATATAAAACGGAGAAACTGTTTGAATTAAGCATCATTATCATCACCATCATCACCGTCATCATCACCATCATCATCAGTCATCATCAAATCCCGAAAAAAAATATTATACCAACAAATAGGCCAAATACGGTAATATATATATTCATATATATAATATACATAACTAATACAGTCAAAGAGTTGATGATAAATTAATGCCAGTGATTTCTTATCCCATTTCTTCCTTGTCTGTTTCTTCGTTTCCTTTATTCAGAACCGGAAACGCCAAAGGAAAAGAGAAGAGAGAGAATCACCTTTTTTTTTATCATCATCGCTATAAATAAAAACATCTTTTTTTATCTATTTACGTATCTCGCAAATCCACGTGGGTTGGTTTCCGTTGACGCTAATCCAAATTAAAGCCAGATCAGAATGGATAAGAAATTAATAAAATCAATTAAGTCTATATATAAAAAAGAACGAAGAGAGAAAAAGAGAAACAAATCAAATAGTTCTTTCTTATGTGACTACATATCTAATCTCTATATCACCATTTTGTTCCGTGGATTTCAAAGTCTTTCCACTACTTTTATTCATTTTTTTTCTTTCTCATTCTTCATCTTCGTCGTTATTTCTCCCTTTCTTAAAAGTTTCACGTCCTAAGAATTATCTTAATTGAAGAATCTGAATAAAAATTCTTGCTCCCGGTCAGCACTGAAGGGGAGGGGGAGGGGAGGGTGGTAAAGAGGTAGGAGGAGGAGGAGGGATGGGGGGGGAGGGAGTAGAGGCACGTGTGAGGCCATACGCGGGTCCCTTACTTCACTTATGGCAAGTCCCACAAAGTCCTTTTTCTTTGTTTCTCAAAATAAAAATTATTTCCCTATATAGCACTTAAATCGAGGTCTTTTTTTTCTTTTTTTTTTCTTCAAGGAGATTCCTCTGTTTGGCCGAAGAAAGGGGCGGGAAGTGTCCGTTTTCCCTCGCCCCGACTTCGTGGTTCTTCTCCTCGGGTCACTCGTTCGGCCGGAGCTTCCCTGGCTTCGGAGACCCGTTTCTCGTTCTCCACTTTGTCACTGGTTTTCGAGCCTCGCTTTTTTCTTTTCTTTTTTATTCTGCCTCCTTCCCTGCCTCCTTTCATTCCCTCCCTCTCCCTCCTCCCTCCTTCTCCCTGCACCGGCGCCCCCCAGAGGCTAAAACGCCTTCAAAGGGGACAGAGAATTGACCCGAGACGACATTCTCGGTCTCTTCTTATGTTTGTGTTCATTCTCTTTCTCTTTCACACACGAGTCACAGTCACGAGACACTAATACGTGCACCTGGAGACGAACAACGCGCTTTCTCTCGCCCTTCTTGGATTGGCACCCGACGCGAACCCGTGCCTCTTCTTTCGTCTTCGCTCTTGCTCTCTTCTCGTATTCCTCCAATTTGTTTTGTTTTTCTTTGTCACCTCGAACCTTTCATTTGTTTGTTTCCATATTTGTACAAGCCGAGTTCCTGTGGTTGGCTGAAGGCAAGAAGAGAGAAGGGAAGGGAAGAGTCAGTTCACGAACGGCACTGGCGGGCACCGAGCGTGGCACTCGAGTGTGTGTTAACCGCCGCTGGCACTTTTGGGCACTCGAGATTCGGGGCTTGAGTGTGAGTGTATGCACGTGCGTGTGTGTGCGTGCGTATGTGTGTGCGTTGAGAGATCCTCAAAACAATGTCACTTCCAATTCGTGTTTTATGTTTGTTCTCGTCTGAATGTCACTCCTTCCACTCACGCGGCGGTCCACTTCCACCTTTGTCCACGCGACACTCGCGCTCGAATAGTAATCTGCTTTACAACTGGTTCCACATACTTCTTGTCACTATTTCACACATACGACTGAAACTTCAGATTTTCATCAACTAACGCTATATATATATATATTTCATTTTTTGCATTGTTTAATTCAGTAGCTACAGATATAGAAAATATTTATATCACTTCCGTTCCTCTTTGTTCCTGTAGCCACGCCCCTTCGGAGCCGTGGTGGCGGCCCGGAGGCACGCAGAGGCAAAGGCCGTCGCCTTCGCCCGCAGGTCCGTGGCCCTGGCGCGGCGCCGCCCTCGAGGCCCGCGGCGCGCCTTACTTGACCGCCGAGTTGATGGTGGCCGCCAGGGACGAGGCGGCCAGCGAGTTGGCGGCCATCTTCTCGTGCAGGGATCTGGTGAGGCTCTCGATTCTGCTGATGGACTCGGAGGACTTTCTGGAGGCCATGCCGAGGCCCGAGAGGCCGCCCGTGATGCGCGACTCGGACTGCTGGCGGAGCAGCGACGGGTTGGGGATCTGGCGCACGCTGGTGTTGGTGGCGCGGATGCTCTGCGAGGACGAGCACTTGGGCGCCGAGGACACGCCGCCGAGGGACGCCGCGCCCGACGCCGGGCTGGAGGCCGAGCTCGTCTTGTACGAGGAGCCCAGGAGCGAGGACGAGCTCTTGGTGATGGTGGTGCTCGAGGAGGACGCCGGAGAGCCCGAGGAACAGACGTTGTTCATGTAGTTCGAGGCCGAGGAGGACGTGGGGTTCGAGGAGGAGGAGGAGGTGGTGGTGGTGGAGGTGGTGGAGGTCGCGCTCGCGTTCGACTTGAGGTTGTTGGCGCCGCCCTGCTTGAGCTTCTGCTGCAGCTGCTGCCGCCGCACGTACTCCGCCAGCTTCTGGTTGGTGATCTTGAAGACGGGGTCGCCGGTGCGCTCGGGGTAGTCCTTGTCGCCCTTGCTGCCGCCGCCCGAGCCGGACGACGCGGCGCCGTTCGTCTTGCTCACGGACACCGACGGGATCTTGAGCGACGCCGTCAGCGCCGACTTGTGGATGGTGGTCCTGAGGCCGCCGTGGCTGGAGGCGCTGGCCTTGCTGCTGATGATGCTGCCCGCCGACTTGTGGCTGCCGTGCGACTTGGTGCTCGAGCTCCGCGAGTGCGACACGTGCGAGCCGCCGTTGACGCTGGCCTTGGCCGCGTGGTGGTGCATCTTGCTGGTGGCCTTCGTGGGCGTGTTCTTGGACGGCCTGTCCTGCAGCGCCGTCGTGATGGGGCTGATGGTCAGCGTGTCGCCAGACCCGTTCACGAAGCTCAGCGACTCGCTCACCTTCAGGCTCTTCAGCACCTGCTCCTGCGCTCGGGCCTGCGCTTCGGCCTGCGCCTGGGCCTGCGCCTGAGCCTGCGCCTGCGCCTGAGCCTGTGCCTGCGCCTGGGCATGGGCCATGGCCAGCTGCAGCTGCACCGCCGCGTGCGACAGCGTCATGAGGTCGCTGAAGGCCACGGCGTGCGGCGTGACGGGGCCGGGCACGATGGGCGGGTGCGTCCAGTCGAGGGGCAGCGCCGGCCGGCTGATCTGGGCGGCGGAGGCGGCCGCCTGCGCCGTCGACGTGGGCGACGCCGTGCACGTCGGGCTCTGCTTGAGCTTCTTCGACTTGTTGCTCTGCGTGATGGACAGGATGGTCTGCGTGCCCTGGCCCCGCGCCGTGCGG
>NC_091559.1:40143360-40145860 GCF_042767895.1 Penaeus vannamei | reverse complement strand
CTATCTATCTATCTATCTATCTATCTCTCTTTCTCTCTTTCTCTCTCTCTCTCTCTCTCTCTCTCTCTCTCTCTCTCTCTCTCTCTCTCTCTCTCTCTCTCTCTCTCTCTTTCATTCATAGCTCCCCATCTCTCTCGGAAATAATTCAAGGGCTAAAAGTCTGACGCGGGAGACAGCACTTTTCATTTCTTTTTGCGGACATATATTAAAAAGAATCTCCTCCTCCTCCTCCTCCTCCTCTTTTGTCTTCTCATTCTTCTTCTCTTTCTCTTCCCTTTTCTCTTCCTCCTTTTCTTCGTTTTCTTGTTTCTTTTTTTCTTCTTCATCCTCTCCCTTTTCCCTCCCTTCTTTTTCTCTCCATCTCCTCCTCCTCTTCCCTTCCCTTCCATTCCACCCACCCTCCCTCTGTCCCTTCCCTCCCTCCTCCCTCCCTCCCTCTCTCCCTCCTTCCTCTCACCCTCCCTCCTTCCTCCCTCCCTCCCTCCCTCCCTCAATCCCTCTCATCCTCCCTTCCTCCCTCCCTCCTCCCTCTCCTTCCCTTAACGTCAGCTCGCCACGAGGCATCATCCTGTCTCATCCTAATTCGGGTTTGGACGTCTTCAGAAAGAGGGAGGGAGGGAGGGAGGGGGGAGGATGGAGGGTGGGAGAGGGAGCGGAAATGGGAAGGGAGAAGAGAAAATAAGAAAGACAGAACGAGAGAGAGAGAGAGAGAGAGAGAGAGAGAGAGAGAGAGAGAGAGAGAGAGAGAGAGAGAGAGAGAGAGAGAGAGAGAGAGAGAGAGAGAGAGTGAGAGAAAACAAGATATAGAGAAAGAAAGAGAGAGAGAGAGAATGAGAGAAAGAAAGAAAGAGAGCGACAGAGAGAGAGAGAATGAGAGATAGAGAGAATTAGAGAAAGAAAAAGAGCAAGAAAGAGAGCGAGAGCGAGAGATAGAGAGAATTAGAGAAAGAAAAAGAGTAAGAAAAAGAGCAAGAAAGAGAGCGAGAGAGAGAGAGGCGGAGCAACGGGTTCCGCAAGGACAATGATCTCCCGATGGCAACACCCCCTCCCACTTTTGAGTTCCCGCAACAAGTTAGCGAATCGGTTCTTCAAGAAGCCAAAATAAATAATGGGCGAAGAGGACTGCACGACTGGGCTTTTTTCATTTCATTCTCTTTTTTTATGGAACGAGGAGCAAGATGAAGGAGGCGAAGAGGGAGAAGAAGTGGAAGGAGATGAAGAGGGAGAGGGAGAGGAAGGAGATGGAGAGGGAGAAGAGGAAGAAGAAGAGGAAGGAGAGGGAGGGGGAGAAGAGGAAGAGCAAGAAGACGACGAAAAAGAGGAATAGAAAGAGAAGACGAAGAAGAGGAAGAGGACAAAATAAAAAGGAGGAGGATGAAAAAAAAATAGGATTAGGAGGAGGAAGAGAAGATGGAGAAAGACAGAACAGAGGAAGAGGAATAAGAGGAGAAGAAGGAAAGGGAGAAGGGGGGTGGGGGAAATAGAAGAAGAATGGAGGTGGAGCTAGAGAAGTGTGTGTATGCGTGTGTACGTGTACGTGTGTGCATGTGTGCATGAACGTGAACGTGGGCGTGTACGTGTGTATGTACGTGTATGTGCGCGAACCCGTGTCTCTGTGTGCGTGTCCTTCCGTGGGCTGTGGTCGTGTGCACCGCGTATGTGCGTGATAACCAGCCCAAACGTCTCCTGATTCTGGGCCGAAATTGAGCCCAGGAAAAGGGCTGTTTACTCTCCTCTCTCGGCTCTGTGGGCCTTGCTTTTGCCCCCCCTCTCTCTCTCTTTCTCTTTCTCTCTCTCGTTCTTGATCTCTCTCTCTCTCTCTCTCTCTCTCTCTCTCTCTCTCTCTGTTCTCATTCTCATTATCGCTTTCTTTTTTCATTCTCTCTCTCTCTCTCTGCTCTCTCTCTCTCTCTGCTCTCTCTCTCTCTGCTCTCTCTCTCTCTGCTCTCTCTCTCTCTGCTCTCTCTCTCTCTGCTCTCTCTCTCTCTGCTCTCTCTCTCTCTCTGCTCTCTCTCTCTCTTCTCTCTCTCTCTCTTCTCTCTCTCTCTCTGCTCTCTCTCTCTCTTCTCTCTCTCTCTCTTCTCTCTCTCCTCTCTCTCTCTGCTCTCTCTCTCTCTCTCTGCTCTCTCTCTCTCTCTGCTCTCTCTCTCTCTCTGCTCTGCTCTCTGCTCTCTCTCTCTCTCTCTGCTCTCTCTCTCTGCTCTCTCTCTCTCTCTGCTCTCTCTCTCTCTCTGCTCTCTCTCTCTCTGCTCTCTCTCTCTCTGCTCTCCCTCTATCCTCATTTCCCTCATCCAATTCCCCCTCTTTCTTCACGTCCTCTTCCTCTCTCTCTCTCTCCTTCTTCATCTCATTTAAAGGTAACAGGAAGAGAAAATGACCCCCCCTCCCCCTCACCCCCCCTCCTTCGAAGGACGTTGAAGTGGCGTCGAAGGTGTCGAAGGGGGGAGGGGGGGAGGGGAGGAATGAGGAAGGGGGGGGTGGCACTCCTAATTTTCCGAAA
>NC_091559.1:40130860-40133360 GCF_042767895.1 Penaeus vannamei | reverse complement strand
GGTGATGGTGGTGGTGGTGGCGATGGGATGTGGCCTAATGATGATGGTGGAGGGAGAGTGAGAGGGAGAGGGAGAAGGAGGAGAAGGAGGAGAAGGAGGAGAAGGAGGAGAAGGAGGGAGGGAGAGGGAGAGGGAGAGAAGGAGAAAATGAAAGAGAAAGAAAAAGACAGAGAAAAAAAACTACCCAAAAACAGACAAAGAAACAGAGAGACAAAAAGAGAGACAGACAAAAACCGACCGACAGAGAAAAACAAAAACAAGAAAGAAAAGAAAGAGAAAAGAACAGAAATGAAGAAAGGGACACACACACACAGAGACGAACAAAAACAAAACCGGAAAGCATAAAGAAGAATTTGTGTAATTTTCTCTCGGCTCGAAATGACACCTTTCGGATGACACGGACGCTCTCGCTCCTCTCCCTCTCCCTTCATCATCGTTATTCACCTCTCCCTCCTCCTGCTAGTTCTCTTCTTCGCCTCTTCCTCCTCTTCATCTCTTCGTCTCTTCCTCCTTCTCCTCCTCTTCATCTTTTCCTACTCCTCCTCCTCTTCATTTCTTCCTACTTCTCTCTATCTCTTCTTCCTCCTTCTCTTTTTTACCTCTTCCTCCTCCTCCTCTTCATCTCTTCCTCCTCCTCCTAATCCTCCTCCTACTTTTCCCCTCTTCCTCTTCATCTCTTCTTTCTTTTTCACTTCTTCCTCCTCCTCCTCCTCCTACACTTCATCTCTTCCTTCTTCTTCTTCATCTCTTCCTTCTTCTTCTTCTCCTCTTCTTATTCTTCCTTTCTTTCTTTTCGACCTTTTTTTCCTCGATGTTTTTGGCTGTTAATTTCCCTCTTATTATCCTTCTCATCCTCTTCCCCTCTCTTTTCTTTTCTCTCCGTTATCATCATCAATCTCTCCGACCCATCTTCGTTATTTCTTTCCATCATCGTTCTCTTTCACCATTTTTCTCGTCATCACCATCGCTCACCATACCTCACTACATCCTCAACAATCACCATAGCAGCCTCACAGTCACCATCCTTGTCCAGCGTCATCATCTACCATGGTATTAACGTCATCATCACCATACCATCACTTCCCTAGCTACCATCGTCACCATCATTAGCCCCCACAACCACCATCTTCACCATCTTCACCATATCATCCCTCCCTTACACCCCTACCCACCCTCATCACCATCATGAACCCCCGTAACCACAATCTTCACTTACTCACCATTTTCACCATCTTCACTAAATCACCCCTTCCCCTACACCCCTACCCACCCTCATCACCATCATCACTACCCCCTCTCCTCCCCTGCATCCCTACCCACCCTCATCACCCCCTCCCCTGCACCCATACCCCACCCTCATCACCATCTTCACCCTCATCACCATCATCATTACCCCCACCTCCCCACCCCTACACTCCTACCCACCCTCATCACTATCATCACTACCCCTCCCTCCCCTCCCCTACACTCCCTACCCACCCTCCCATCACTATCATCACTGCCCCCTCCTCCCTCCCCTACACCCTACCCACCCTCATCACTATCATCACTACCCCCACTCCCTCCTCCCCTACACCCCTACCCACCTCATCACCCTCATCACCACCATCACCCCCCTCCCCTCTCCTACACCCCTACCCATCCTCATCACCACCATCACCACCATCACCCCCTCCCTTCCCCTCCCCTCTCCTACGCACCCTCATCACCACCATCACCCTCATCACCATCACCACCATATCATCCCCTCCCCTCCCTCTCCTACACCCCTACCCACCCTCATCGCTATCATCACTACTCCCCTCCCCTCCCCTCCCCTACACTTCTACCCACCCTCATCACCACCATCACTACACCCCTACCCACCTCATCGCCCTCATCACCACCCTCACCCTCATCACCCTCATCACCACCATATCATCCTCCTCCCTCCCTCTCTCCTACACTCCTACCCACCCTCATCGCTCATCACTACCCCCTCCCTCCCCTCCCTACACCTTCTACCCACCCTCATCACCCTCATCACTACACCCCTACCCACCCTCATCACCACCATCACCCTCATCACCACCATCACTACACCCCTACCCACCCTCATCACCCTCATCACTACACCCCTACCCACCCTCATCACCCTCATCACTACACCCCTACCCACCCTCATCACCACCATCACTACACCCCTACCCACCCTCATCACTACCCCCCTACCCACCCTCATCACCACCATCACCCTCATCACCCTCATCACCACCCGGCGCCCGTTCCAACCTGAATCCCATCCCTGGAAGCATAATTGATACCAGTTTGACACAGTGGGAGATTTACCACCGGGATAATTAATCCACGGGGGTAGAGGAGAGATAGGGGGGGTGGGGGTAGAGGGAGAGGGAAAGGGGAAGGGTGAGGGTGGGGGGAGGGGGAGGAGGAGGGGGAGGGAGGAGGAGGGGTGTAGCAGCGTCCCCAAACAAAGGCTCTTTCATCAAACTTCTTTGCCAGG
>NC_091559.1:40105860-40120860 GCF_042767895.1 Penaeus vannamei | reverse complement strand
AGGGAGGGAGGGGGAGAGGGAGGGAGGGAGGGAGAGAAAGGGAGAGGAAGAAGGAGGAAAAGATAGGGAGAGGGAGAAGGAAGGAGGGAAAGGGAGAAGGGGGGAGTGAGAGGGTTAAGGGAGGGAGAGAAGGAGAAGAAGCTAGAGAGAAGGAAAGGGGCAGAAGAAAAGATGGATAAGCAGGATGAAGAGGAGGAAGAAAACATGAGGGAAATAAAAGAAAAGAAAATGAGAAAGGGAAAATGGAAGAGATAAGGGAATACCAGAAACGAAGTAAGAAGTATATAGGAGAGCAAAAGGGAATAAGAAAGAATAGGAGAAAAAAGGAGAGAAAAGAAGAGAATAGAAGAGAGGAGAAATGAGAAGAGAGGAGAAAAGGCAGAAGAAAAGAGAGAAGAGCATAAGGCAGAAAATAAGAAGAGGGGAAAGGGCAATAAAGAAGAAGAGGAGGGGGGGAGGCACCGGTGAAATGGGCCAATAGAGAACATATGTTAACAGTCCTTCCACAGCAATAATGTCTCTCTCTCTCCCTCTCTCTCTCTCTCTCTGTTTGTCTGCTTCTCTCTCTCTCTCTCTCTCTCTCTCTCTCTCTCTCTCTCTCTCTCTCTCTCTCTCTCTCTCTCTCTCTCTCTCTCTCTCTCACACACACACAAACACACACAGACACACACACACACACACACACACACACACACACACACACACACACACACACACACACACACACACGCACACATACACGCACACGCACACACACACACACACACACACACACACACACACACACACACACACACACACACACACACACACACACACACACACACACACACACACACACACTCTCTCTCTCTCTCTTCCCTCTAAGCTTCGGTCCCCGTTATTGACACTGTGTCGCTCAGTCGTTCGAACGATCTGGTCGTTATGGGTGGTCGTTCGGCGGGGGGGGGGGGGAGAGGAGGGAGAGGAAGGAGAGGAGGGAAGAGGATTTTGAGGGGAAGGAGGAGGTAGGTGTGATAGGGGGAGGGGATAATAAAGGATAAGAAGACGAAGAGAAAGACAAAACGAAGAGAAGGAGAAAAAAAGAGAGAAAAAAAATTAAAGAGAGAAAGCAAGCGAGAGAAAAAGACATAAAGAAAAAGAAAAAATAAATAAAATAAATAAGGGAAAAAAAAAAAAAAAAAAAAAAAAAAAAACAGGAGACGTAAACTAAAGATGCGGACTTTGAAGCGGACTTAACAAAGGACTCCAAGCGGACTTACCCTCTTCCACATGTAGATGTAGGCCACTTCCATGAGCGTCCACGAGTCCAGCAGTCTGTCGTCGCCGTAGAGGAGCTCCACCTGGCGGGGAAAGGGGAAAAAAGGGGATTAATTTTCGTATTTTTTCTTCGTATTTACCTGCTAATCGTAGTTTTTTTTTTATTTATATATACATCTCTGTCTTTCTCTGGATTACTTTTCGTATTTTTTCTTCGAATTTGCCTGCAATTCGTTGGGTTTTTTTTTATTGTTTCATACATCTCTTTCTCTCTTTCTCTCTGTTTGTCTCGTTTTTTCTCTTTCTCTCTCTTTCTCTCTGTTTGTCTCGCTTTTCTCTCTCGTTCTCTTTCTCTCTGTTTGTTTGTCTCGCTTTTTCTCTCTCTTTCTTCCTTCTTTACCCTCTCCTTCCACTTTTCCTTCTCCCTTTTAATCCCTCCTCCATCTCCTCTTTTTTCCCTCTCTCCTTCACCCTCACCTTTCCCTCTCCCCCACTCTTACCGTCTCCTCCCTCATCCTTTCCCTTTCCACCCCCCACCACCCTCTCTTTCATCCTCATCCTCTCCCTCTCCATCCCCCATCCTTCCCCCCATCCCCCCTTACCATCTCCACCCTTCCCCTCACCCCCACCCCCCCCCCTCTCCCTCCATAAGACCATCCATCTTCCACCTCAAAACCCCGTCTATCCTCCACTCCACCCCGCCCCCTCTCCACGCAGCAGACGGAAGGCAACAAAGTGGACCGTCGCCCACCCCCCGCCCCCTCTCCCCCTCTCCCCCTCCCCCTCCACCCCCCTCCACCGTCAAAATGGATGGTTTATATTCCATTAATTAATTACTCGGGGACAAAGGCGAAAGGGGGTAATAATAGAACGGCGAGTGAATTCATTACATGTGTGTGCGTGTGTATATATTTTGTAATCTATTTATTTGTATATTTCGGTAAAATATTACGCGAATCCAGCTGCCTTCGACGCGCTGTGTTATTTCGGGACAATACCTGAGATTCTTCTCGTAGGCGCACGCACGCTCTCGCTCGCTCGCTCTCTGTGTCCCTATCTCTCTCTCTCTCTCTCGCTCTCTCTCTCGCTCGCTCTCTCTCTGTGTCCCTCTCTCTCTCTCTGTCTCTGTCTCGCTCGCTCTCTCTCTGTGTCCCTCTCTCTCTCTCTGTCTCTGTCTCGCTCGCTCTCTCTCTGTGTCCCTCTCTCTCTCTGTGTGTCCCTCTCTCTCTCTCTCTCTCTCTCTCTCTCTCTCTCTCTCTCTCTCTCTCTCTCTCTCTCTCTCTCTCTCTCTCTCTCTCTCTCTCTCTCGCTCGTCTCTCTGTGTCCCTATCTCTCTCTCTCTCTCTCTCTCTCTCTCTCGCTCGCTCGCTCGCTCTCTGTGTCTCTCTCTCTCTCTCGCTCGCTCTCTCTCTGTGTCCCTATCTCTCTCTCTCTCTCTCGCTCTCTCTCTCTCTCTCTCTCTCTCTCTCTCTCTCTCTCTCTCTCTCTCTCTCTCTCTCTCTCTCTCTCTCTCTCTCTCTCTCTCTCTCTCTCTCTCTCGCTCGCTCTCTCTCTCTCTCTCTCTCTCTCTCTCTCTCTCTCTCTCTCTCTCTCTCTCTCTCTCTCTCTCTCTCTCTCTCTCTCTCTCTCTCACTACCTCTTCCTCCTACCTCTTCCTTCCTCCCTCCCCTCTCCCTCCCTCCCTGCCTCTCTCTCTCCCTCTCTTCCTCCTTCTCTCCCTCTCCCTCCCTCACACACACACAATACCACCCTCTCTCCACCCGCTTTCCCTCACACCCCTCCCCTTCTCCCTCCCCTCCCTTTCTCCCCCTCCCTACCTTTCTCCCTCTCCCTCCCTTTCCCCTTCCCTTTCTCCCTTCCTTTCTCCCTCTCCCACCCTTTCTCCCTCTCCCTCCCTTTCTCCCCCTCCCTCCCTTTCTCCCTCTCCCTCCCTTTCTCCCCCTCCCTCCCTTCCCCTCGTTTCCCCTCAAGCCCGGGACCTCTCCTCGTTAGTGTTGGCAGTCCTGATTAGCGAAGTGAAACAAGACATTGGAAGCCGGTTTTTCTCCTCTCTGAAAGAAAAAGAGTGGGAGAGAGAGAGAGAGAGAGAGAGAGAGAGAGTGAAGGGGAGAAGGAGAGGAGGGTGAGAAGAAATATACAAAAAGAGTACGAGCAAGAAGAAAGTGGGAGGGAGGGAGAGGAGGGAGGGGAGGGGGACGGGGAGGGGGAGGGAGAGAGCGAGAGAGACAGGGAGAAAGAGAGAGAGAGGGAGAGAGAGAGAGAGAGAGAGAGAGAGAGAGAGAGAGAGAGAGAGAGAGAGAGAGAGAGAGAGAGAGAGAGAGAGAGAGAGAGAGAGAGAGAGAGAGAGAGAGAGAGAAAGAGAGAGAGAGGGAGAGAGAGGGAGAAAGAGAGAAAGAGAGAGCGAGAGAAAGAAAGAAAAGAAAGACAGAAAAGAAAGAAAGAAAAAAGAAAGAAAGAAAGAGAGAAAGAAAAAGAGAAAGAGAGAGCGAAAGAAAAAAGAAAAAAGAAAGAAAGAAAGAAAGAAAGAGAGAAAGAGCGAGCGACGTCTTCCGGCGGTTCCTCTCGCCCCCGACGCTCGCCCAAACCCTCCTCCTCCTCCGCCGACGCCTCCCCAGCCTCGGCGAGAAATGATTTCCATTTTCCGTCTGCCTTCTCCCTTTCTCTCTCCCCTCTCCCGTTCGTTCCTCTCGCTCTCCCTTTCTCTCTCCCCTCTCCCGTTCGTTCCTCTCGCTCTCCCTTTTCGCCCTTTTCCACGTCTATCCGCGTTTAACTCCCTTTCCCTCTCCCTCTTTCTTCTCCCTCTCTCTCTCTCTCTCTCTCTCTCTCTCTCTCTCTCTCTCTCTCTCTCTCTCTCTCTCCCTCTCTCTCCCTCTCTCTCCCTCTCTCTCCCTCTTCCCCTTTCTCTTCCCCTTTCTCTTCCCCTTTCTCTTCCCCTTTCTCTTCCCCTTTCTCTTCCCCTTTCTCTTCCGCTTTCCCTTCCCTCTTCCCTCGCCCCCTCCCTTTATCCTCTCTCCTTCTCTCCCCTTCCCTCCTCCCTCTCTCCCTCTCCCCCTCTCTCTCTTCCTCTTCCCTCTCCCTCCTCTCTCTTCCTCTTCCCTCTCCCCCACTCTCTCTTCCCCTTTCTCTCCCTCCCTCTCTCCCTCTCCCCCCTCTCTCCCTCCCGTTCTCTTTCTCTTCCCTCTCCCTCCCTCTCTCTCTTCCTCTTCCCTCTGCCTCCCTCTCTCTCCCCCTTCCCTCTACCGTCTCCCCCTTTCCCCTCCCTCTCTCCCCTCGCTCCCCTCCAATCTGAAAGGGTCGTTGTGCCACTCCTGTACAATTTAAATTAATACCAGTGCCGCAAGTGCCATCCAGCCTCCATCAGCAGCTGCGGCGCGTTCATTACGTGCGGGCGCAGCGAGGGAAAGAAAAAAAAAAGAAAAGAAAAAAAAAAAACAGCTGCATTTTGCCCGTTTTAGTCGCGTCCGTGCAGCTGTATTTCTCTGGCGTTGTAGCTGTGTTTTTATATTATTTACTTTATTTTTTTTTTATTTTTTTTTTTATTTTTATTTCAAAGCGATGGTGATGATAATGATAGTAAAGATGATGATAGGGAAGGTGGTGATGATGGTGAAGATAATTGTAATAGTAAAGAACAAAACAGCAATAGTAATTATGATGATGATGATCATGATGGTAATGCAAGTAATATTAAGAAGAACAATAATAATAACAATAATAACAACAATAATATAACAAATAACAATAATAATAATAACTCCCAACAAATACAAAAAAACAAGCCCTCCCCACACTCAAACAATGCCCCTCCCCCTCCCCCCTCCTCTCTCCAACCTCCACTTTCTCATCCACCCCCTCCACCCCCCCTTCCTCTCCACCCCTCTCCCTCCTCCTCCCCGGCTTGCTGACTTTTGCATCCGTGACAGCTGACGTACGTGTCATTTTTATTATCTTATCTTTTTTTGTTTATCATTTTTGAAGTCTATTTATCTATCTTTTGGAGGGAAGGAAGGAGGAGGGAGGTGGAGGGGTGGAGGTCTGTGTTCATGGCGGAGGGGGGTTTGGAGGGGAGAAGAGGGGGGAAAGGGAGGGAGATTTACCTGTCTCTGTCTCTCTCTCTCTCTCTCTCTCTCTCTCTCTCTCTTTCTCTCTCTCTCTCTCTCTCTCTCTCTCTCTCTCTCTCTCTCTCTCTCTCTCTCTCTCTCTCTCTCACTCCCCATCCCCCCTTCAATATACATATCTACCTATCCTCCCTCCCTCCCTCTGCCTCTCTTCCTCCCTTCCTTCCTTCCTTCCCTCCCTTCCCTTCCCTTCCTCTCCCTCTCTTCCAATCCTCCCTCCCTCCCTTCTCTTCCAATCCTCCCTCCCTGCCTCCCTCCCTTCCCTCCCTTCCCCTCCCTTCCCTCCCTCCCTTAACGAAGAACCGACACCGAATTCCGGTCATGAACGAGGCTTCCCGCAGCGCCGTTCTCTTCTTTATTCATGACGAGTTGAAGGACAGTTTAGCGCCCTTCTCCCTCCCTCTCTCCTTCCTTTCCTCCCTTCCTCCCTCTCTCTCCTCCCTCTCCCTCGGTCCCTCCTTCCTTCCTTCCTTCCTTCCCTCCTTCTCCCTCTCCCTTGCTTCCTCCTTCCCTTCCTTCCCTCTCTCTCTCTCCCTTCCTCCCCTCCCTCTCACTCCCCCTCTCTTCCTCCCTCCCACCCTCTCCCTCTCTCTCTTCCTCCCTCCTTCACTCTCTCCCTTCCCCACTTCCCTCACCTCCTCCTACGTTCATTCGCTTCCCTTGCCTTTTAAACCCGCTTTGGTTAGTTCTGTTTCTCAGTGTCTGTCTGTCTGTTTACCTGTCTAGCTACCCATCTGTGTCAAACACTCATTTATTCACTCATTCACTCTTTCTCTCTCTTTCTCTCCCTCTGCCTCTGCCTGTCTCTCTCTCTCTCTCTCTCTCTCTCTCTCTCTCTCTCTCTCTCTCTCTCTCTCTCTCTCTCTCTCTCTCTCTCTCTCTCTCTCTCTCTCTCTCTCTCTGGTGGAGGAGGAGGAGGACAGGAGGAGGAAGAAGAAAAGGAGGAGGAAGAAAAAGAGTAGTAGTAGTAGGAGGAGGAAGAAAAGGAGTAAGAGGAGGAGGAAGAGGAGGAGGACAGGAAGAAGAAGAGGAAGAAGTAGGAAGAAGGACAAGGGAAAACAAGAGAGAATACGGAGGAGAATGAAGAGGGCAAGGAAAGGAGAATGAGAAGGCAAGAAGAGAAGACAAGAGGAAGAGAATGAGAGGAGAAAAAGAGTGTTGGGGGGGGAGGGGGGGGGTCCAGTCGCATGGGAACGAGATCAGGTGTTTTGCGGATCAGCTGATTCTGACGTTTTGGGCGATTTCCTTCGATTAGGGGGGGTAGGGGCGGAGGGGGGGGTGCGTTCTCCCGCCCGGAATCCCTCTCTCTCTCTCTCTCTCTAATCTCTTTCTCTGCTTTATTGTTGTTATCATTATTGTTTTATCATTATTGTCATTATCATTATTGTTATTATTATGAGATGAGATGAGATGAGATGAGATGAGATGAGATGAGATGAGATGAGATGAGATGAGAGGAGAGGAGAGGAGAAGAGAGGAGAGAGAGATAAAGAGAGAAGAGAGAAGAGAGAAGAGAGGAAAGGAGAGGAAAGGAGAGGAGAGGAGAAGAGAGGAGAGATAGATAAAGAGAGAAGAGAAAGAGAGAAAGGAGAAAGAGAGATAGGAGAAAAAGAGAGAGAAACACACACACACAAAATAAAATCCAAGTCATCCCACAAATGAAACCTCTTCCCTATCTATCTATCTCCTTTACTCACTAGTTTAAAAACCCTCAACTTAAAACGATTCTCTCCGAACAGAATTTCCAATATAGCCTCAAGGAATTAACCCCAGCAAGACGAAGTTATCAAAAAAGAAAAAAGAAAAAAAAAAAAAAAAAAAAAAAAAAAAAAAAGCCCCCCCCCCTCCTAAAAAATAGTCTATCGAGAGCAGCGCGAAGTGAACGAAAACAGTCCTCGATAGACCCGTAATTGGAAGCCTCGGGACGGGAAGGGGGTGGTGGTGGGTCGTGAGGTGGGTGGGAAGGGAAAGGTCGAGGATATAAAAAATCTACGGGAAGCACTACCCAGGTTTCAATATCGGGGGAGGTTGGGGCACCATATTTTTTTTTTTTTTTTATGTCTTTATTTTTTATCTATTTCTTTTTTCTTAACGTCTTGTATTTTTTCCCCTATCTTCTGGTCTTCCCTTCCCCTCGTCTCTCTCTTTTCCTCGTTCGGAACGGAGGGAAAAAGGTGAACATAGGCCAATAATGATACGAGTGTGTACAAGTGTACAAGTGATAAAAAAATACGTACGGTGTATCTTTATGTAATGCTGATGAAAAGTACTTACATGAGGGGGAAAAATGGTACCTACTGTGATCTCGTTATGTAGACATTCTTGAAGAGATTGATACGTACATATACGTACACACGTATGCACAATACTCGCTCACTCATACTCACACGAACACACACACAATACTCAAACACAACCCCCCCCCATGCACACACACAGCCCCCCCACACAATACCTCCCCCCCACACATCCCTCTTCACATCTGCACAACTCCCCCCATCTCAAGACCCACACAATACCCCCTCCACACACAACACCCCCACTCCACACCCACACAACCCCCTCCACACACAACACCCCACTCCACACCCACACAATACCTCCCCCACACACCCCTCTCCATATCCACACAACGTTCCCCCTCTCAACACCCACACAACACCTTCCCACATTCACACCCCTCCCTCCACACCCCACAACACCCCCCTCTCAACATTCAACACCCTCCTCTCAACACTCACACAATACCCCCCCCCACATTCACACCCACACAATACCCCCCACATTCAACCCTCCCCTCCACCCACACAAACCCCCCCCCATTCACCCCCTCCCCCTCCACACCCACACAACCCCCCCCTCACATTCACCCCCTCCCTCCACACCCACACAACACCCCCAACATTCACCCCCTTCCCCTCCTCCCTCCACATCCACACAACCCCCCCCTCACATTCAACCCCTCTTCTCTCTCCACATCCACACAACACCCCCCTCCCCACATTCAACCCCTCCCTCCACACCCACACAACACCCCCCCTCACATTCACACCCACACTATACCCCCCCCACATTCACACCCCCTCCCTCCACACCCACACAACACCCAAAACACCCAACTCACCCGCAGCGGATCTGGCACCCTGTATTTCGTTTTGACGAGCGTCTTGAGCACCGCGACTGGCACTGTGGCGGGGCACCGGAAGTAGCGGACGACGCTGCCGCTGTTCTCCGCGTCGGCCTCTCTGTGGGGGAGAAAGAGGGGGGGGGTGAGTGGTCTGGCTGCTGGGGGGTGAAGTGAGGGGGTGATGTTGCTGTGGTGGTGGTGATGGTGGTGGTGGTGGTGGTGGTGGTGGGGGAGGTGGTGGTGGTGGGGGAGGTGGTGAAGGTGGTGACGGTGGTGAAGGTGGTGGTGATGGTGGTGGTGGTGGGGGGGTTGGTGATGGTGGTGGTGATGGTGGTGAAGGTGGTGGTGATGGTCGATAATAGTAAATAGTAATAGTAATAGTAGTCGTTGATGTAGTATCAGTAGGAGTAGTGCTAATATCAATAATATCAATGATGATAATAATGGCAATGGAAATACTAATAACAACAATAACAATAATACTAATACTAATAATACCAAGAATAACAATAATAATCATAATAATGATATCAACAACAACAATAATAATAACAATAAAAACAACAACAATAAACCACCATAAAGACAACCCTTCAAAAACGCACACAAAAAACTACTCCAATCACAACAACAACAACACAAGCCAAAAACAAACACAAACAAGGACAAACAAACACAAACAAGGACAAACAAACGCAAAAGGACAAACAAACACAGCCACCCCGCCGCGCCAGAGAACACAGGCGGCAAAAACAGCGCCAGCAGAAAGCACCTGAGACATATATATAAATAAAGGGCCAAAAGCAGCCGTAATGACACTGTCAATCACGGGCATATGACAGGAGGGCCACGGCGAGTCAAGCTGAACACCTGTTGTTTTGAGACCCTCTGTTGACGCGTCTGCTTGTCTGTGTCTGTGTCTGAGTGCGCTGCGGTCTCTCTCGCTCTTTCTTTCTTTTCTTTCTCTCTTCTTTCTTTCTCTATCTTTCTCTTTCTGACTCTAATTCTCTGTTTCTCTGTCTCTGTCTGTCTGTCTGTCTGTCTGTCTGTCTGTCTGTCTCTCTCTCTCTCTCTCTCTCTCTCTCTCTCTCTCTCTCTTTATTTTCTATGCCTTCTCTTTCTTCCTACATACCTCCTCCCCCTCCCTCACCTCTGCCCTCTCTCCCTTTTCTCTTGTTTTCTCTCCTCTTCTTCTTCTCTCTCTCCCTTTTCTCTTGTTTTCTCTCCTCTTCTTCTTCTCTCTCTCCCTTTTCTCTTGTTTTCTCTCCACTTATTCTTCTCTCTCTCCCTTTCCCCTCACTCTCATTTCTTCTTTTCCCCTTACCCTCCTCTCTCTCCCTTTCCTCTTAATTTCCTCTCTCTCTCCCTTTCCCCTCACTCTTTCTCTCCTTTTCCCCAAACCCTCCTCTCTTCTCTTCCCTTTACCCTCCTTTCTCCTCTTCCGTACACTCCCCTCTCCGTCCCCTCACTCCTCCCTTTCCCCTCTCTTCCCTCTCCCCTCACTCCCGTCGCCTCCTTCATCTTCCTTTAATTCGACCTTTACAAGGCCACACCTGTGATTTCGTCCTTTTTCTGGCTCTCGAGATCAAACCGTCCCCGTGATAAAGTATTCTCCTCGTCTCTCCCTCCCTCCCTCCCTTCCCCTTTCTCCCTTCCCCTCCTTCTCTCCCTCTTGCCATTTGTTGCTCCCTCTCTCTCTCTCTCTCTCTACCTTTCTTGCCTTTTCACTCCATTCGCTTTCGTTCTGTTTCTCTCATTCTCTCTCTCTCTCTCTCTACCTGTTTCTCTCTCTCTCTCTCTCTCTCTCTCTCTCTCTCTCACTCTCGCTATCTGTTTTTCTCACTCTCTCTCTCTCTCTCTCTCTCTCTCTCTCTCTCTCTCTCTCTCTCTCTCTCATTTCTCTACGTCTCTCTCTCTCTCACTTTCTATTTTCCCACTCCTTTCCCTCTCTTTTCTTTTCTCTTTTCCCCTTCACTCCTCTCTATCTCCCTCCCCTCCCTTCTCACCCTCCTCCTCACCTTCCACCTTTCCCAAACCACTCATCTCCCCGCTCCCCCCACCCTTCCCCCTCCGCTCCCTCCCCCCCCCCTCACCTAGAACCTCATCAACACCACCGCCAATACCCTCCTCCCTCCTCCTCCCTCCTCCCTCCCTCCCCTTACCCCCTCCCTCCCTCCCTCCCCCCCCTCCCCTTGTGATTGCCTCTCGTGATTACATAATAACGCCCACGGTGAGCGGTCTCCCTGTGATCTCCAAAAAAGGGAGGGAAAAAAAACGAGGAAAATGAAAAAAAAGATGAAATCGGGAAAAATAAAGGAGAGAGAGAGAGAGAGAAAAAAAAAATGATAATAATGTCCCCCTATGGAGTCTTCAAAAGACATGAAAGGTGTTGGTGAACTAGACGTTGGGAGGGGGAGGGAGGGGAGGGGAGGGGAGGGAGGGGGAGGAGGGTTGGGGAGAAAGGGAGGTGTGGGAAAGCTACAGGGGAGGGGAAGGGGGAGGGTGGGTTGGGGGAGAAAGGGAGGGAGGGAGAGCTAGAGGAAGGAGGAGGAGAGGGGAGGAGGGGAGGGGAGTGGACAGGCGAAGAGAAGGAGAAGGGGGGAAGGGGGGAAGGGGGGAGGAGGGGAAACTTGGGCGTACTACGAAAGGCTGTTAAACTCGACTACTTTTAACGTGCCAAGAAAATCTAGAGGCTTGGAAAAGAGGAGGAGGAGGAGGAGGAGGAGGAGGAGGAAGAGGAAAAGGAGGGAAAGGAGGAGAAGGAGGGAAGGAGGGGATATAGGGAGAGAGGGAGAAGGAGGAAGAAGAGGACGACAGGCAACATAATAATAATAATTATTATTATTATTATTACTATAATAATAATAATAATATCAATAGAACTGGAACAATAAAAAGAAAAAAATACCAACATTATTTCTTTTAAACATTAACAAAACAACAACAACAACAACAAAAAAACAACAAAACAACAATAATAATAATAATAATAGCGATTATAATAACAATAATAATCATCATAATAAAAATACCACCAACAACAACAACAACAACACCCATCACCACCATCACAATAAAAAATAATAAAATAACACTAACACCCCAGACGAAGATCCTCCCCCCCCGCGCAAAAAAAAAACTGCCCTCCCCCCCCCCAAAAAAAAAAAAACATACTAAAAATCGCCTTAAAACAGTAGTATTCCCTTTATTTACGGGACTTTGGGGGTCCTCGCGTCGGGCCCTCATCTGCATACGCGCGGCCCCGATGCCCCGCCGGAATCGCTAATGCTCGACCCCGTTACAGCGAACGCGCCTCCTCCTCCTCCTCCTCCTCCTCCTCCGACTTCTCCTCTTTCTCCAGCTCATGCTACTCTTGCTCCTTACTCCTACTCCTGCTTCTATTTCTGCTGGCTCCTATTTTTGTTCCTGCTCTTCTTCCTCTTCTTCTTCCTTCTCCTCCTCTTCCTCCTTCTCATACTCTTCCTCTTCCTCCTTCTTTTTCTCCTTCTCCTTCTCCTCTTCCTCTTCCTCCTCCTCCTTCTCCTCCTCCTTCTTCTCTTCTTCTTCCTCCTGCTCCTCCTCCTCTTCTTCCTCTTCCTCCTTCTCATCTTCCTCTTTCTCCTGCTCCACCTCCACCATTTACCCCTACTCTTGGGACGTCCCTTTTTCCTCTTCTTTTTCTTCCTCCCATTCCTACTCCAGGGACAGCCCCCTTCTTCCTCTTCCTCTTCCTCTTCATTTCCTATTCCACCCCCTCCCCCTCTTCCTCCTGTTCCGAATCATCCTATTCCTGAGACGTTCCCGGGGGTAGGAAGAGAGAGAGAGAGAGAGAGAGAGAGAGAGAGAGAGAGAGAGAGAGAGAGAGAGAGAGAGAGAGAGAGAGAGAGAGAGAGAGAGAGAGAGAGAGAGAGACAGGCAGACAGAGAAAATAGAAAGAGAGAGACAGAGAAAATAGAAAGAGAAAGACAGAGAGAAAAGAGAAAGAGAGAGACAGAGAGAAAAGAGAAAGAGAGAGACAAACCGACAAACCGACAGACCCACAAATAGAGAGACGAGAAAAGAAAAAAAAAAGAGAAAGAGAGCGAGACAGATAGACAAACGGACAGAAACGCACACACAGGGACAAACAGACTCTCTTCCCCCGTGTCCCTCCACCAGACCACGCCACGCGACGTCACGCAACACCACGGAACTCCATAATCATATACATCACACCCTCTCACACCACACGCCACGCTACACCCCACTCACACGCCGCTACACCTATACCACCACCAAAACGCGCCACGCTACACCCTCTCACACTCCGCTACACCTACACCACCACCAAAACGCCACGCTACACCCTCCCACACTCCGCTACACCTATACCACCTCAACACACGCCACGCTACACCCCACTCACACGCCGCTACACCTATACCACCCCAACACACGCAGGCTACACCCCACTGACACTCCGCTACACCTATACCACCCCGACACACACCACGCTACACCCTACTCGCACGCCGCTACACCTATACCACCCCGACACACGCCACGCTACACCCCACTCACACGCCGCTACACCTATACCACCCCGACACACGCAGGCCACACCCTCTCACACGCCGCTACACCTATACCACCCCAACACACGCCACGCTACACCCTACTCACACGCCGCTACACCTATACCAGTCCAACAACGCCACGCTACACCCACCTCACACTCCGCTACACCTATACCACCCCGACACACGCCACGCTACACCCCACTCACACGCCGCTACACCTATACCACCACCAAAACGCGCCACGCTACACCCTACACCAAAGTACACACCACACACACCACCCTACGTACCATGCGTGATACTACACCACAAACCACGCCACCCATCACACCACACCACATCACATTACACCATGTTATACCAAACCACACCACACGCGACACCGAATATTCCCCTTATTCTCGCTTGTAATTACACAAAAACACAAATAAACAAGCAAACAAACAAAAAACGAGACAGCAATGGAAATCACAACAAACACAATAACAGGAAAACCACGCTGACCACAACGCCAAACACAAAACGAGAATTAGTGATAATAAACCGCAAATGCAAACCAATAAAACAACAACAAAACAGAAACGGGGACCACAACAAAACACGCCGCAGACAACCACTAACATGACAAAACCACTAAAAACAACGACAATTTCGCAAACAAAACAAAAACAATCACCAATAAGCCATCATAAAACCCACACGACCCCAACCACACAAAACAACAACAAAAACTCCAATTTCGCTTACAAACAAACAAACAAAAAAAACAATCACCAATAAGCCATCAAAAAAAAAAAAAACTACACGAATCCCAACCACACAAAACAACAACAAAAACTCGCAAGAACAAAAAACAAAAACCCGATAAACCAGGCCACAAACCACACCACAAACCACGCCACAAACCACGCCACAAACCACGCCACAAACCACACCATAAACCAGGCCACAAACCAGGCCACAAACCACACCACAAACCACGCCACAAACCACACCACAAACCACGCCACGCCACACCACAAACCACGCCACAAACCACACCACAAACCACTCCACAAACCACGCCACGCCACGCCACACCAAGGCGAAACGACGGATATAAAAATCACACAAAACGGGCCACGGGTTTAGGCCTCCCCCTGTTGTAACTATCTCGCGGCGTCTCGTAAAATGCGAGATATGCGAATTAGGGAAGGCGGTTATTCTCGTCTCGCTCTTACGTCTTTCGCTCTCTCTCTCTCTCTCTCTCTCTCTCTCTCTCTCTCTCTCTCTGTCTCTCTCTCTCTCTCTCTCTCTCTCTCTCTCTCTCTCTCTCTCTCTCTCTCTCTCTCTTTCTCTCTCTCTTTCTCTCTTCTTTCTCTCTCTCTCTCTCTCTCTCTCTCTCTCTTTTCTCTTTCTCTCTCTCTCTCTCTCTCTCGCTCTCTCTTCTCTCTCTCTCTCTCTCTCTCTCTCTCTCTCTCTCTCTCTCTCTCTCTCTCTCTCTCTCTCTCTCTCTCTCTCTCTGTATGTCTTTCTTCCTATCTCGATATTTCTCTCCGTTTCTCTGTTTGTATGTTTTTGCCTATCTATCTACCTACCTATCTGTCTGTGTACCTGCCCTTCTATCTACCAATCTACCTATCCATCTATCTATCTACCAACTTACCCACCCTACGTATCTACCAACGTCTCAATCTACCTATCCCATCTCCTACTTGCAACTTCATATCCTTCTCTCATACTTTATCCCAATTTCCTCTCCTCTCCCACTCCGAACGTATGCAAATCAACCCCCCCCCCAAAAAAAAAAACGACAAGAAAACGTGAATACGATTTAAAGCGAATTTATGACATCCACAAACATCCAATTACTGCTCCAAACCGCTTGTCATCCCAATTTTCGACCGTTAGCGGACAAAGTAACTGTTTACTCCAATTTTTTGGCGCGAAAATGCCA
>NC_091559.1:40085860-40090860 GCF_042767895.1 Penaeus vannamei | reverse complement strand
ACGAGGCGACAACATACAAAGCCTACAACTCCCCTTTTGACCTTCCTTAAAAGACCTTCCTTAACTTAGGAACGCCGTTATGAAAAGGTCAATTGTATGTTTTAGACACTAGGCTGCATGTACTCACTCCCCCCCCCTTACGAAAAGGAAGGAGAGAGGAAATTGATAAAAGATAAGAGTTATTTGGTGGTTTTCACGTAAGTCTCTTGCTGTGTGGCTGGTGGGAACTGCAAAATGATGATGGTGATGATGTTGGTGGTGGTGGTGGTGATGATGAAAATAATAATAATATTAATAATAATAATGATGATGATGATAAGAGAAATGGTAATGGTAATAATAATAATAATAATAATAATAATAATAATAATAATAATAATAATAATAATAAAATAATAACAACAATAATTATAATAACAATAATAATAATAATAACATAAATAATAACACTAATAACACCACCACCACCACCAACAGCAATAGCAATCAAAAAACAATCACAACAATACCAACAACAACCTTAACCCTCCCATAACAAACAAACACAACACAACACAACCCCAACCCCCGCCCATTCCCGCACCCCCCCTCCCCCCTTCCACCGCCGCCCTTTTCCAAACCCCGAGACTCCGCAGCTGGTTCATAAATCAGCTGGTTCGCGCCATCTGAGCAACCGGCCGCCCGAGACCCCGAACCGAACCCAAATTTAGAGAAGGGAGAGAGAGAGAGAGAGAATGAGAGTACAAAAGAAGGGAGAGAGAGAGAATGAGAGTACAAGAGAAGGGAGAGAGAGAGAATGAGAGTACAAAAGAAGGGAGAGAGAGAGAATGAGAGTTCAAAAGAAGAGAGAGAGAGAGAGAGAGAATGAGAGTACAAAAGAAGGGAGAGAGAGAATGAGAGTACAAAAGAAGGGAGAGAGAGAGAATGAGAGTACAAAAAAGGGAGAAAGAGAGAGAGAAAAAAAGGGGGATAGGAAAAAAAAAGAAAAAAGGAAAAGAAAGGAGATTAAAAAGTAAAAATAAAAAAAATGGAGATGAAGAGAATAAAAAAATGGAGAAAAAACATAAGAAAAATCAGAGATGGAAAAAAGAAAAATGGGAGAGGAGAAAAAAGAAAAAAGGGGGTAAATAAATAAAAAGGAGATGGAACAAGAAGAGTGGAAAAGGGAGAGAGAGAGAAAGGAATAGAAGGAACAAAAGAGAAAGGAGACGAGGATACGGAAGAGAAGAGAAGAAAAAAGAAAAGAAAAAGGGAAAAAGAACAAAGAAAACGAAGCAGAGACGAACAAAACGAGACAAAAAGAAAAATAGAAAAGAAAAAAAAACGGAGCAAAATCTGGAAATAATCCGATTAAATCCGAAAAGCGATTAAAAGAAGAAAAGAATACCGGAAAAGAAATGAAATCCGGTTTGCGCAAATGTCCCGATTAGCGAAATTATATATATAAAGAAGAGAAAAGAAAAGAAAAAGCAAATACAACCGAAATAAGGATAACAGGAAAGGAAAATAGAAAACAGTGAAATTGAAATAACAATTCCGTTTTATGTGGCGGGAAATAAAGATGTAAAAATGAATACCGGGGAATTGTGAATGAAAATGTAAATAGTAGTAGTAGTAGTAGCAGATGTTGTAGTAGTTGCAGTTGTAGTAGTGGTGGTGGCGGTGGTACTAGTAGTAGTAATAGTAGTAGTAGTTGTTGTTGTAGCAGTAGTAGCAGTGGTAGTGGAACTAGTAGTAGTAGTAATAGTAGTAGTAACAGCAGTAGTAGTAGTAGTAGTAGATGTTGTAGTAGTAGTAGTAGTAGTAGATGTTGTAGTAGTAGTAGTAGTAGTAGATGTTGTAGTAGTAGTAGTGGTAATGGAACTAGTAGTACTACTAGTAGTAGTAGTAGTGGAACTAGTAGTAATAGTAAATGTTGCAGTAGTAGTAGTGGTAGTGGAACTAGTAGTAATAGTAGTAGTAGTAGTAGATGTTGTTATAGTAGTAGTAGTCGTAAAACAACAAAAACAACAAGTGATAATAAAAATACCAAATACGGATTGGTTATGGAAAACGCAGGCGTAAACATCTACAAAAACAACCCGAAAAAATCTGGATAATGTTTTGTTCATCAAGTAAACACAAAACCAGAAAAAATACAATTCCAGGTAAAGATAACAATAAATACCAGAAATAAAATTGCATCAACAACAACAATGTACAACAACAACAACAATAATAATAATAAAAATAATACAAACGGGTTATATCATCGTCGACAGAATAATACCGAATTGTGACAATCACTTAAACCTGTTTAAAGCAAATGAATAAGTGAATCGGTAAATAAATAAATAAACAAGTAAATAAAACAAATATTCTTTCTCATTATTTCCCTTGCCTGAGTTAACTTCAGAATTCCCGCTGATAGTGGCAGTCGGCTAATTAAAGCACAAAGCAAAATGGCGGAGAAGACAGAGAGAGAGAGAGAGAGAGAGAGAGAGAGAGAGAGAGAGAGAGAGAGAGAGAGAGAGAGAGAGAGAGAGAGAAAGAGTGAGAGAGAGAGAGAGAGAGAGAGAGACAGAGACAGAGAAAGAGAGAAAGAAAGAAAGAGAGAGAGAGAGAGAAGAGAGAGAGAGAGAGAGAGAGAGAGAGAGAGAGAGAGAGAGAGAGAGAGAGAGAGAGAGAGAGAGAGAGAGAGAGAGAGAGAGAGAGAGAGAGAGAGAGAGAGAGAGAGAGAGAGAAGAGAGAGAGGAGAGAGAGAGAAAGAGAGATGAGAAGAGAGAGAGAATAAAAGGCTATACTTCAAGAGAGGGTGTGTGTGTGTGGGGGAGGGGCAAGGGGGCGCCACTTCAAGAAAATCTATCTATCCGGCACAAAGGACCTCCCTACACCCCCTCCCCCTACACTCTATCAATCCCTCTCCCCCACCCTTATTCACCGCCATTCCCCCTCCCTTCCCATCATCCCCTCTGCCCCCCCTCTCTCCCTCCTCCTCCCATCACCCCCCTCTGTCCCTCTCTCTCTCTCCCTCCTCCTCCCATCACCCCCTTCTGTCCCTCCTTCCCACCCCTGCTCTCCCCCTCTCTTTCCTTGACATTGCTCCTTCCAAGGTCCTTCTGAAGATGATATATTTTGACGAACCTTTTCCTATGTGCTTCGGGCGGCGGCGGCGGGGTGGGGGGTGGGGGGTGGGGTGGGGGTGGAGGGTGGAGGGTGGAGGTCTTCGCTTGCCTCCTTCCCCCTCCTTTCCTTCGTCCATTATTTTCTCTCTCTTTCTTTCTCTTCCTCTCTGTTAGACTGTCTGTCTGCCTGTCTCTCTCTCTTTTTCTTCTCTCTCTCCTCTCTTTCTCTCTCTCTCTCTCATGTTTCTACCTCGTTTCTCTCTCTCTCTCTCTCTCTCATGTTTCTACCTCGTTTCTTTCTCTCTCCTCTCATTCTTCTCCCTCCTCTCATCTCTCTCTCTCTCTCTCTCTCTCTCTCTCTCTCTCTCTCTCTCTCTCTCTCTCTCTCTCTCTCTCTCTCTTTCTCTCTCCCTTTCTTTTGTATTCTTTCAGGGTAGTCTCTCTCTTTCTCCGGCTGTCTGTTACTGTTTCTATTTATGTCTGTCTGTCTGTCTTCCCCCACAAGTTCACTCTCCTCAAAACAGCACATTTTCTTCATCTCTCTCCTCTACCTCCCCCTTCCCTTCCTTCCCCACTCGCCGTCATCTCAGTCCTCTTTCCCCACTCCCCTCCCCTCCTACACCTCTCCCCTCCCCTTCCTTCCCCTTCTTCCCCTGTCATCTGAGTTCTCCTTCCCTCTCCCCTCCCCCTCCTTCCCTCTCTCTCTTCCCTTCTTTCCCCTCTCCTCTTCCCTTCTTTTACCCTCTCCCTCCCCTCCTTCCCCCATCTCCTCCCCATCCTTCTCCTCTCCCCTCCTCATCCTTCCCCTCTCCCCCTCCCCCTCCTTTCTTTTCTCCTCTTCCCTTCTCCCCCTTTCCCTCCCCCTCCCCCTCCTTCCCCCCTAGTGTCGCCTGAGTCCCCCGTATAACAACGTAGTTCGTAATGAAGGATCTATTTCGCTCCCCTCACTCCACGCTCCCCTCGTCCCTTGTCCTCTTACTCTTCCTCCTTCTTTATCTATTTGCCTCTTCCTTTTCTTCCTTCCTCCTTCCCTTGTCTTCTTACTCTTCGTCCTTCTTTATCTATTTGCCTCTTCCTTTTCTTCCTTCCTCCTTCCCTTGTCTTCTTACTCTTCGTCTTTCTTTATCTATTTGCCTCTTCCTTTTCTTCCTTCCTCCTTCCCTTGTCTTCTTACTCTTCCTCCTTTTTTATCTATTTGCCTCTTCCTTTTCTTCCTTCCCCTTCCCTTGTCCTCTTACTCTTCGTCCTTCTTTATCTATTTGGTCTTCCTTTCTTCCTTCTCCCAACCCCTCTTTCTCGTTTCTCGCTCGAGGCTCCCCTTGCCTCTCCCCTACCCTCTTCCCCTCTCTCCCCGTTCCTTCTTTCTGTTTCTACTTCCTTTCGTCCCGTCTAATCTTTCCCTTCCCCCTCCTCTTTCTCCTCCTCTTCTTTCGTTCCAAACTCCCCTCACCTATCCCCTCCTCTCTTCCTCTCTCCCCCTCTTCCCTTCCTGCCCTCTGGCCTTGTTTTAATTCCCCTTCCTCTTCATCATCTTCTTCCTCCTCCTCCTCCTCTTCTCTTTTTTTTTTTCTTTCCATCTTCGTAAAATCATAAGCTTCGATTTCCTCTCTCGTCTTCGATCTCCTGTCCTTTCGGTTCCTCTTCCTCGTTCGCCCTTCTCTCCTCCTTCTTCTCCTCCTGCTTCCGTTCTTCCACCCTCCTTCCTGATCTTCCCTCTTCCTCCTTTCTTTCCTCCTCCACCGTCGCTTACCTCTAAGGCTCTTACGGGGACTTATCATTACCGTCGTTATATTGTCCTTATCCCTCACCCCTTCCCCCTGCCCACTCTCCCCTCCCCTGCCCTTACCCCCACCCACCCTTTCCCTCCCTCTCCATCCCTCTCTCGTCTTGCCCAAC
>NC_091559.1:40070860-40080860 GCF_042767895.1 Penaeus vannamei | reverse complement strand
TATTGTGCCATTGATACGGATGCTCTATTATAAAGTCTTTTGTGGTTTCCCATGCTCCACCCCCGCCTCCTCCACCCCCTGCCTCCTCCACCCCCGCCTCCTCCACACCCCTCTCCCTCCCTCCTTCCTATCCGCCTCCTCTCCTCGTCGTCGTCGTCGTCCCCTCCTCCTCCCTCCTCCTCCCTCCTCTCCTCATTCTCCTCCTCCCTCCTCCTCCTCCTCCTCTCCTCCCCCTCCTCCCTCCCTCCTCTCCGCCTCCCTCTCTCCTCCTCGTCCTCGTCCTCGTCCTCCTCCTCCTCTCCTTCTTCCCTCCTCCTCCTCCTCCTCCCTCCTCTCCCTCCTCCTCCTCCTCCCTCCCTCCTCTCTCCTCTCCTCCGCCTGTTCTCCCTCCTCCCTCCTCCTCCTCCCTCTCCTCCTCCCTCCGCCTCTTTCTCCCTCCTCCTCCTCCCTCCTCCCTCCTCCCTCCTCCTCCTCCTCTCCGCCTCTTCTCCCTCCTCCCTCCCTCCCTCCCTCCCTCCCTCCCTCCTCCTCCTCCCTCCTCTCCGTCTCCCTCTCCCTCCTCCCTCCCCTCCTCCTCCTCCTCTCCCCTCCTCCCTCCTCTCCGCCTCCTCTCCCTCCTCCTCCTCCTCCTCTTCTCCCTCCTCCTCCTCCTCCTCCTCCCTCCTCTCCTCCCCCTCCCCTCCCTCCTCCTCCTCCCTCCTCTCCTCCCTCCCTCTCCTCCGCCTCTTCTCCCTCCTCCCTCCTCTCCTCCTCCTCCCTCCTCTCCGCCTCTTCTCCCTCCTCCCTCCTCCGCCTCTTCTCCCTCCTCCCTCCTCCTCCTCTTCTCCCTCCTCCTCCTCCTCCTCCTCCTCCTCCTCCTCCTCCTCCTCCTCCCTCCTCCTTCCTCCTCCTCCTTGTTGTTATTCTTCCTTCTCCTTCTTTTCTTCTCATTTTCCTTCTTATTGTTATTCTCCTTCTGTTATTTTTTCCAAAGTTTTGTGCGGAAGAAGAAGAAAACGAAACCGGGAAACCGGGAAAAACAGAAAAGGAGAACGAGAGGAGGGAAGAGAAGCAGCGAGAGGGCGCCGAGGGCCTCCCGACGGCGTCCCGAGGGGCAACGAGGGGAAACGGGCGATGGAGGAAATGATTGATAACCGAGAGAGGAAGAAAATGGAGACAGGGAGGAGAGGACGATAAGGAGGAGGAAAAGGAAGCCGTAAAAAATAAAGTAAGGAGATGTGTTTATGTGTATGTATAGATGTATATGTATATATATATGTGTGTGTGTGTATGAGAGAGAGAGAGAGAGAGAGAGAGAGAGAGAGAGAGAGAGAGAGAGAGAGAGAGAGAGAGAGAGAGAGAGAGAGAGAGATATATATATATATATATATATATATATATATATATATATATATATATATATAGAGAGAGAGAGAGAGAGAGAGAGAGAGAGAGAGAGAGAGAGAGAGAGAGAGAGAATGAGTGAGTGTGGATATTCGCGTGTAAGTGTGAATGTGAGTATGAAAGTGAATGAGAAAGTGTATGAGCATAAGTATGCCCATGACCATGACCGTGACCGTGAGCGTGAGCGTGAGTGTGAGTGAGAGTGCATCCGTGTGAGCAAAAAAAAAAAAAAAAAGGAGGAGGAGGAGGAGGAGGTGGGGGAGGAGGAAGAGGAGGGGGAGGAGGAGGAGGAGGAGGAGGAGGAGGAAGAGGAAGAGGAAAGAAAGAAAAAAAAATACGCCCATCGCTTCTATTCCACAAGACATCCGGAGGCAAAAAGAAAGATTATCTGACATGTGTATCTAGGAACTGGCCGGCGGGGATGGGGGGTAGGAGGGAGGGGGAGGAGGAAAAGGAGGGGGAGAAGAAGGAAAAGGATATGGAGGAGGAGGTGGGGGGAGGAGGGGGAGAAGGGGGAGAAGTGGGAGGAGGAGGAGCAGGAGGAGGAGGGAGGAGGGGAGGAGGAGGAGGAGGAGGGGAGGAGGAGGAGGAAGGTGGGAGGAAGGAAAAGGGGGGGAGGAGGAGGATGTGCGGGGAGGAGGGAGAGGAGGGAGAGGAAGAAAAGGAGGAAAAGGAGGAAAAGGAGGAGGAGGAGGAGGAGGAGGAGGAAAAGGAAAGAAAGAAAAAGAAGAAGGAGGAGGAGGATTAGAAAGAAGGAGGAGGAAGAGGAAGGAAGGGGGAATGATAGAGAAGTAAGGAATAAGAGAGAGAAGGGAGAGGGAGCGGGGAATGAGAGAGGGAAAGGCGAGGGAGTGGAAGATAAGAGAAGAGAGATAGGAAGGAAGAGATACGAGGGAGGAACACGCCCTTATCTATCGCTTATCTCTCGTAAACGCCGATAGATAATCGCTTTTCCTCCTGCCTCCTCCTTTCGGTCTCTCTTTCCCTCCTCCTTATCGCCTCCTCCTCCCTATCCCCCCTTTCTTCCTCTCTTGGTTATCAATCATTTTCTCTATCTCTCCCTTCCCTCCCCCTGCCCCTCGGGACGCCCTCGGGGGGGGGGGGGGGGTCTCAGCGCTCTCTCGTTTCCTCTCTTCCTTCCTTCGACTTCTTTCGTCTACTCTCCTTCCCCCTTCCTCTTCGTCTTACATCTTTTTTATTCTTCAACTCCCTCTCTTTCTCTCTTTTTCTTATTCTCGTTTCAAATCTTTCTCCCTCTCTGCCTCCCAATCCCCTCCCTCCCGCCCTCTCGCACTCCCCTCCCTTCCTCCTCCATTCCCTCCCTCCCTCCTTCGTCCTCCATTCCCTCCCTCCCTCCTTCGTCCTTCAATCCCTCCCTCCCTCCCCCTCCCTCCTTCATCCTTCCTTACCTCCCTCCCCTCCCCTCCTTCCCTCTCCCTCCCTCCTTCATCCTTCCATCCCTCCCTCCTTCGTGCTTCCCTCCCCTCCTTCAATCTCCTTCAATCTCTCCCTCCCCCTCCCTCCTCCGTCCTTCCCACCCTCCCTCCCTCTTGCAATCCCTTCCCCCTCCCCTCCATCCTTCGTCCTTCCCTCCCCCTTCCCCTCCCTCCTTCAATCCCTCCCTTCCTCCCGTACCTCCCTTTCTCCTTTCCATCCCTCCTTCAATCTCTCTTTCCCCCTCCCTCCCTCTCTTCCCTCCCCTCCCTCCTTCGTCCTTCCCTACCCCCTTCCCCCTCCCTCCCTCCTTGTCCTCTCCTTGAAGGCGACTGGAAGCCCCACTCTACATTTCCTCTTTCCTATTCATGGCCTTCCGACGTTATTACGGTTCTCTTGTCTCCGTCACTTCCCTTTTCTGTTCGGTTTTCTTGTCTTTTCTTCCCTTTCCTTTCTTACTTTCTTCGTGTCGCTTCGTCGCTGTGAGTTCTCTTTTGTTTTCTTTTCTTTCATTTTCTTGTTTTGCTTTCCGTTCGTCTTCCATCGCTCTTTCTTTTCTTCTCTTTCTCCTCCTCCTGCTTTCCTTCTTCTATTTCGTCTCCTCCTCTTAATTCTTTCCCTTTCTTCGTCTCCCCTTTCCAATCCTCTTTCAACTCATTCATTTTCCTTCTCTCCCTCTCTCTTTCCTTCTTATCCTTCTGTCTCCTCTCCCATCTTCCACCTCCTCCTCTCCCTCCCGTCTCCTCTCCCTTCTCTTGCTCTTTTATTCTCCTCTTCCTCTTCCACTTTCTCCTTCTTCCACCATCATTGCCTCCCATCCCACCTCCCCATTCGTATTTGACTTGCTTCTATTGATTTAATCTGATGTTTCCTGCGGCTCAACCATGCGTCGTTTTAGTCCTTCGTTTGCTCTCCTTCCTTCTTTCTTGCCGCTGCTTTCCCTTCCTCTCTCCCTTTCTCTCCAAATCTCTTTCCCTCCTTTCACCTTTCATCGTCATCTCTCCCTTTCTTCCCTTCCTTCCTTCATCTCTTCCTCCCCCCTCACTGCTTTTCCTTTCTCTCTCTCTCTCTCTCTCTCTCTCTCTCTCTCTCTCTCTCTCTCTCTCTCTCTCTCTCTCTCTCTCTCTCTCTCTCTCTCTCTCTCTCTCTCTCACCACCCCTCTCTCTCCACCCCCTCTCCCTCTCCACCCTCTCCCTCTCCACCCCCTCTCTCTCTCCACCCCTCTCTCTCTCCACCCCTCTCTCTCTCTCCATCCCCTCTCTCTCCCCCTCTCTCTCCACCACCTCTCTCTCTGCCCCTCTGTCTCCACCCCCTCTGTCTCCACCCTCTCTCTCCACCCCCTCTCTCTCCACCCCTCTCTCTCCACCCCCTCTCTCCCCCTCCCTCTCCCACCCTCCCTCTCCCACCCTCCCTCTCCCTCTCTCTCCACCCCCTCTCTCCCTCCCTCCCTCTCCCACCCTCCCTCTCCCTCTCTCTCACCCTCCCTTCTTTACTTTCCCCTCTTCTCTCTCTCCTCCTTGCCTCTTCCCTACTTCCCCTTGTTCCTCCTCTCTCTGTCCTCCTTGCCTCCCCCCCTCCCTCCCTCCCTCCCCCAATCACCAGGTCAGGAGTATATTTACGCTTTCCATTATTCAATTTTCTGCCGTCCGATTCCTTCCATTACGGAGCGACCTGCTATCATTGGCTGGTCTCTCTCTCTCTCTCTCTCTCTCTCTCCGTCTCTCTATCTCTCTCTTTCACTTTTGTTCTCTCTCTTTTTCGATCTCTCTCTCTCTCTCTCTCTCTCTCTCTCTCTCTCTCTCTCTCTCTCTCTCTCTCTCTCTCTCTCTCTCTCTCTCTCTCTTCCTCTATTCATCTCGATCTCTTTCCATTTTTAGCTGAACATTCTTTCCCTTCTTTCATTCTTTCTTTCTATTTCTCCTCGTCCGCTCACCTGATTTATCACTCTTCTTACGGCTATCAATTTCACCTTAATCTCGGTTATCTCTATCTTTCTCTTCTTTCCCCCACTAACTGTTATAAATAAATGTTTTCTCTTCCTACTGTTCTCCTCTCCCTCTCGTTTCTCTCTCTCTCTCTCTCTCTCTCTCTCTCTCTCTCTCTCTCTCTCTCTCTCTCTCTCTCTCTCTCTCTCTCTCTCTCTCTCTCTCTCTCTCTCTCTCTCTCTCTCTCCTCCCTCTCTATCCACCTTCCTCCTCTCCTCCCTCTCTCTTTCTCTTTCCCTCTCTCTTCTCCCTTCTTTCCCTCTCCTTCCTTCCTCTCCACCCTCCCTCCTTCCCTCCCTCCCTCCCCCCCTCCCTCCCTCCCTCCCTCCCTCCCTCCCTTCCTTCCCTCCTCTCCCTCTCCTATCCACCTTCCCTCCTCTCCTTCCTCCCTCCCTCCCTCCCTCCCTCCCTCCCTCCCTCCCCCCTCTCCCCCCCATCCTCACACGAACGCATTTATCTGCCCGATGGAGCAGCGAGATTGAAGGGGAGGGGGGAGGAGGAGGGGGGGGATGGAGGGGCGACGACCGGGGATGGGGGGAGGGGGGAGGGGAGAAAACTAGCAAGTAACTCCCCAAACTTCTTACAATCTAATTACAGGCTAAGATTTGACGGACGAAGAGCCTTTTGGGGATCCGAGGGGAGAGGGGAGGGGAGAGGGGAGGGGAGGGTGGTGGAGGGGAAGGGGGGGAAAGGGAAGGGGGGTGAAGGGGGAGGGGAAGGGGAGGGTGTAGGAGGGGAAGGGTGGCGTAGGAGAAAGGGGAGGGGAAGGGGGAGGGGGAGGGGAAGGGAGGGTGGTGGTGGAGGGGAAGGGGAAGGGGGGGGATGGAGGGGAAAAGAGAAAAGGAAGGGGAAAGGAAGAGCGGAGGGAGGATAAGGGAAGGGGAGGAAGTAGGAAGAAATAAAGAGGTGAATGGAAAGAGCCCTCATTACACACACACACACACACACACACACACACACACACACACACACACACACACACACACACACACACACACACACACACACACAACACACACACAACACACACACACACACAAACACACACATACACACACACACACACACATATCTGCATCCATGTATGTATGTATGTATCTATAGTTGCATCTCCTGTATACATTAACCTTCCCACGATGTAAGCATTAATATTAAGCGTGTTTATGTATGTATGTAGGCATGCATTAATGTATTCACCCAGGCAGGCACTCGCTACCCCTCAATAATCATCATGTAACGAATAAATGAATGAAAGTACGAAGAAATGAATGACGAATAGATGAATGAAAGAGCGAATGAATGAAAGAACGGATAAATGAATGAAAGAACGGATAAATGAATGAAAGAACGAATGAATGAAAGAACGGATAAATGAATGAAAGAACGGATAAATGAATGAAAGAACGAATGAATGAAAGAACGGATAAATGAATGAAAGAACGAATAAATAATCAAACATTACAATAGAACGTACACAGAGTTTGAAAAACGAAAAAATAATACGAAACAAGAGAAACACACAAAAAAAAATACAAGAAGAAGAAGAAAGAAAAAGAATACGAAAAATACAGAATCAAACGTAAAACAGAGAAAAATACAAGGAAGATGAAGAGAAATCGGGAAAAATAGAAACTAAAATAAAACAAAAATAAAAAAAACGAAACAAACAAAAGAAACACAGAAGAAAAGAAAGAGACAAGAGAAAAAAAGCAAAAAAAAAAAACAACAGAAAAACAGAAAACAAAAACAAACAAAAATAAAAACAGGGCGTGTAAAACCGCAGACTTCTCCCAGCCGCTGCATATTTCAAGCCCCCTTAATCTCCCTTAATATCATCCGACGGTGGGAATATTAGGAGGGAGGGAGGGAGGGGAAGGGAGGGAAGGAGAGGAGGATGGGAAGTGAGGGAGAGAGGGAGGGGATGGGAAGTGAGGGAAGGGGAGGGGAAGGAGAAGGGGAGAGAGGGAGAAAGAGGAGAGAGGGAGAAAGGGGAGGGAGAGGAGAAGGGGAGAGAGGGAGAAAGGGGAGGAGAGGGAAGGGAGGGGGAGGGAGAAGGGGAGAGAGGGAGAAAGGGGAGGAGAGGGAAGGGGAGGGGAGGAGAAGGGATGGGAAGTGAGGGAAGGGGAGAGAGGGGAGGAGAGGGGACGGGAGGTGAGGGAAGGGGAAGGGGAAGAGAGGAAGGAGAGAGAGAGAGAAAAAAAAATAATAATGTCCCATTCCATCTCTTATGCACCGGCGAGTGAATCTTTCAAGAGGTCCGGTCGCTTCTCCTTAGGCTAAACACATATATTTTTTTTTCTTTTCTTTTTTCTTCTCTTTTTTTTCTGTTTTTCCCCTTATTTTTTGTGTGATCATCTTGGGACGACCTTTATTAATTAACCACAAAACCGCATTAGCATCTGGTTGTGGGCATCGGCAGGGGGAGGGAGGGAGGGAGGGAGGGAGAGGGGAGGAAGGGAGGGAGGGAGGGAGGGAGGGAGGGAGGGAGAAGGGAGGAAGGGAGGGAGGGAGGGAAGGAGGGAGGAGGGAGGGAAGGGGGAAGGAGGGAGGGAAGGGGGAAGGAAGGAGGGGGGGAGGGAGGGAAAGAGGGAGGAGGGAGGAAGGAGGGAGAGGAAGGAAAGGATGGATAAGAGAGAGGGAAGTGGGAGAAAGAAAGCGAAATGAAAGAATGATTAGATGAAGAGAGGGAGAATAGGAGAGGAAGAGAGAAGGAGGACGGGAGGGCGGACGAAGAGAGAGATGAAGAGAGGGAGAGAAGAAACGTAGAAGGGAAAGATGGAGGGAGGAAGGGAGAAGTTGAGAGGGAGAGAGGACGGGAGGAAGACGGAGAGAGGAAGAGAGAAAGGGTGAATGGAAGAGAGAGAAAATATCTTAGAGTAGAAAGGAAATAGAGAGAGAGAGAGAGAGAGAGAGAGAGAGAGAGAGAGAAAGAGAAAGAGAAAGAGAAAGAGAAAGAGAAAGAGAAAGAGAGAGAGCAAGAGAGGGAGAGAGAAAGCGCGAACAGAAGAGAGAGAGAGAAAAAAAACATTACTTCCGACTGATGGAAATTAAACATCAATTTCCCTTTTTCGTCCATTTTCATTAAGAGATCAAAGGGAACAGATTAATTTTCTTAATCTATCTTTATTTTCCCACGAATTCCCCCCCTCCCCCACCCCCCACACACCCTCCGCGTCTTCCATCTTTTTTATGCTTTATCGTTCTCTTCCTTTTTCCCTTTCTTTCCTTCTCTCAATTTCCCGACTTTCTCTCGTCTCTCGTTATCGTTATCATCATCATTATCACCTCTTCAGTTCTCCCTTCCCCTTCCCCTCCACTCACTTCCACTCCCTCTCACCCCCCCCTTTCCACTCACTTCTCGCCCCCCCTTCTCCCTCCCTCTCACCGCCCCCCCTTCCACTCACTCTCACCGCCCCCCTCCTCTCTCCCTCTCACTCCCCTTCCACTCACTCCCTCCTCACCGACCCCCTCCTTCTCACCCCACCCTTCCACTCCCTCTTACCCCCCTTTCCACTCCCTTCTCCTCTTCCACTCCACTTCCCTTTCATTAAAAAAATCATGTATCAGTCGCGTTACAAATGAGACTTAACCCCTCCACCCCCCCACACACCCCCTCCCCCTCCCCCTTCATCCGCTCTCAGCCTCTTAACCACTCCCTTCCCCCTCTCCCTACCCCTTACCCCCCTTCTTCCTTCCCTCTTTTCTTTTCTTTCTTTTCTTTTCTTTCTTCACTCCCTCTCAAACTTCTCTCTTCTCCCCCCCCTCTCCTCTCTTCCTTTTTTTTCTACTACTCTCTTACTTCCTTACTGAACCCCCGCCCAACCCCCCACTACCCTCTCCTCCCCATTCCCCCCGCCCTTCGCCCCGTATTCTCCTCCCCACCTTTCCCCTACTCCCATCCGCCAACCCACTACACCTCCCACCCCCACCTCCTCCATCCCACACCCTCTCCCCCACCACCCTCTCACCCCAACCACCCTCTCTCTTCCCCCATCAACCCCTCCCCCTCTCACTCCCCCCATCAACCTCTCCCCCTCTCACCCCCTCTCCCAATCCCCCTCCCCCTCCCAATCCCCCTCTTTCCCCCCCCCCTCCTCCCCCCATTCCGCCCGTGGGAAGGAGTGCCTACAACAAGCGCTCGTGGCACCCCCCTCCCTCCCCCCCTTTCAGTCTGAATTAATGATGCCTCATGAGTGCCCTCTATAACTCTGTATTACTTCTCTTTGTGTTGCTCTTTCCTTCTTTTTCTCTTTCTTTTTTCTTGTTTCTTTTTCTTTCTTTCTCTTCTTTTTTTCCTTTTTTCCCTCTTTTTTCTTTCTCTTTTTTTCTCTCTCTCTTACCCGTTCTTTTTCGTTGCTTCAATCTTTTTCCTCGTTTTATTTTCCATCTAATTTAATTTCTTCTTTTTTTCATCGTGTTACTGGTGTCATTATCATTACCATTACCATTACAATTAATATGATCATCATTATCATTACTATTAATATAATCACCATTGCCATTACTATTACTATCATTATCACTATTATTACTATTATTACCAACATCATTATCTTTCCTACTACTGCTATCATCTTTTTTAACAATATTACTACAACGAATTTCATTATTACAATTACTATTATCAAAACGGTAATGACTTTCATCATTCTCATATTTATTCTTTCTTCCATTCTCCTTCTTCTCGTGTTTGTTTGTTTTTTTTCTCTTTTTTCATATCATGCACCAAAAAAAAAATAAAATAAATAAACAACACAAAAAATACTTACCACATTGTAATAACGACAAAGCCAACGCGTTTACAAGCAAGAACAGGAACAAAAATAAAAAAACACAACAAAAACATATACATATAAAAAGACGCTAAAAATAAGTGATATCCTTGCAAATACGAGCTTAAACCAATAAAAATAATAAATAAACAAGAACCAAACATTGATAACAAAAACAGCAAAAATGATACTACCACTACTACTAATAATAACGATAACGATAATAATAATAATAATAATAATAATAACTACATTAATAATAATAATAACAAACAATAACAACAATACCAATAATAATAACGACAATAATAACAACAATAACAATAACAACACCAACAATGTAATAACAATAGCAAAACCAATCATCACCACCATCATCATCATCATCACCACCATCACCACCACCGTCACTACTATCACCCTTA
>NC_091559.1:40055860-40058360 GCF_042767895.1 Penaeus vannamei | reverse complement strand
ACAACCAAAGAGACAGACCCAAAGAAAATAAAAGAAAAAAAAGCGAAAGAAAAGGGTATCCGGCAACCGCCATCCCGCCGACCCTCTGTACTACACACTCGCTGACACTCGGACGCCGCACCCGACTCCCACCCTTACGAACCCACCGCACAAGGACCAGAATAGCATCCAAGTCACCCTCCCTCCCTCTCCGCCCCAGGGCCGTTGCGAAAGGAAAATGGAAATAAAAATTGAAACAGAGTTTTGTGATACAGAGGAATAAGAACCGACGATTTAATAAATAAAGAGACGGATTGAAAGTTCACGTTGGCGGCGGTTTGCTTTTACAACACGTGCGCCCTTCGACCAGGCATTTGAGAAAGAGAAGATGAGAGTGAAAAGAGAGAGAGAAAAAAAAATGTGGGAGAGAGATGTGGCAGAGTCGGACGTGTATTTTTTCGTTAAAGTATCTTTCTTTTGCATTATTTTTTTTTTAATTATCATACCGGTATCATTTTTCATATCATGATCATTCTCATTATATTTTCTATCCTTACAATTATTATCACCATCCTTATTACTATCCTCATTATCATTAGTAGTAGTAATAGTACCATTCTCATTATCTATCACCTATCATCATCATTATCATCATAATTCTTACAAAATCATTACCTTAATAAACACCCAAATACGACATCCTCGTTAATAATAAACCCTTCAGCACAAACAAACATGCTCGCGCGACACATATTCCTAATAAAATACCAGAGAATACCATAAAATAAAAATGAAAAAATACCAGAGAATACCATAAAATAAAAATGAAAAAATACCAGAGAATACATACAATAAAATAAAAAATACCAGAGAATACCATAAGAATAAAAAATATATATACCAGAGAATACCTTGAAAATAAAAATAAAAAATACCAGACAATACCATAAAAAAACAGAATACCATAAAACAAAAACAAAAAATACCAGAGAATACCATAAAAAATCACAAAAAAACAAAAAAATACAAAATACCAGAGAATACCATAAAAATAAAAACAAAAAACACCAGAAAATACCATAAAATAAAAACACAAAACACCAAAGAATACCATAAAAACAAATAAAAAAAAAAAACAAAAAATACTCAGAGAATACCCCCCCCCCAAAAAAAATGGCGCCCGTGATCTCCCCGCCAAGAGCGACCGGCGATGGGACTCGGATTACAACGTGCGCGTCGAAAGGTTAACGACATTCATAAAACAACGACACTAACAACAGCTGCAACAACAACATCAACAACAAATATAAAATCGCCACCATCATCAACAGCAACAAATTTAAATCACCAACACCAACATCAACAACAATAACAATAACAACAGTAACAACAATAACAACAGCAACAACAATAACAACAGCAACAACAATAACAGCAACAATAAAAGAAAAAACAAAAACAAAACAACAATAACAAAACAAAACAATAACAACAAAACAACAACAATAACAACAAAACAACAATAACAACAACAAGGACGTATTTCCCCTCATCTTTCGATATGCAACCACTTGCTTCAATCTTAAAAACATATCTTTCTCATCACGTGATCTTTCCTCATTCTTTTTCTTTCTCCCCTTCTTTATCCCTCTCCTTTTCCTCTCCTCCTTTCCACTTCCCCAATGTCTTCCTCTTTCCTCCTCTCCCTCTGTTTCCTCCTTTCGCTTCCCGCCCTACGTTCATCTCCTCCTCTCCTTCCTCTTTCGTTCTCCCCCATTTCCTTATTTCCTTCTCTCCTACTTCTTCCTATTCAATTTCCAATCTCCTAATCATTCATTCTCTCTCCTTCCTCTTTCCATCTCCACCATTCTTCCTTTTTTCGCTCTCTTTCACCTCTTCCCCTTTCTCTCTCTCTCAATCTCTCTCTCTCTCTCTCTCTCTCTCTCTCTCCTCTCTCTCTCTCTCTCTCTCCTCTCTCTCCCTCTCTCTCCCTCTCTCTCCCTCTCTCTCCCTCTCTCTCCCTCCCTCTCCTCTCTCTCCCTCCCCTCTCCCTCCCTCTCTCTCCCTCCCTCTCCCTCCCTCTCTCTCCCTCCTCTCTCCCTCTCTCTCCCTCTCTCCCTCCCTCTCTCTCCCTCTCCCTCTCCCTCTCCCTCTCCCTCTCCCTCTCCCTCTCCCTCTCTCTCCCTCTCTCTCCCTCTCTCTCCCTCTTTCCCTATTCTCATAATCCCTATCCACCTTCGCCTCTCCCTATTCTTCTCCCTCATCTCTCTCCATCACCTTCCTCCCCAACCCCATCCCCCTCCTCCCACCCTCCCCCTCTTCCACCAAACCCAGACCCCCCCTACCTGATCTCCAACCCCCCTCCTCCTCCTCCTCATACCCCCCCTGTTCCCCCCCCCCAACCCAGACCCCCCCTACCTGATCTCCACCCCTCCTCCTCCTCCTCATACCCCCTCTACCCCCCCCCCACCACAGCCTGCGTACCGCCGTGTCTCCCTGCCTGGTATAGCGATCAGCCCCC
>NC_091559.1:40048360-40050860 GCF_042767895.1 Penaeus vannamei | reverse complement strand
ACTGATAATGATGATGATGGTGATGATGAATGTGATGCTGCTGCTGATGATGATGGTGGTGATGATAATAAGATGATGAATGTGATGCTGATGATGACGATGATGATATTAAGATGATGAATGTGATGATGATGATATTGATGATGGTGATGGTGACGACGACGACGACGATGATGATAGTGATGGTGATTATGATTATTATGATGATGACGATGACCATAATGAAGAAAAAACGAACAGCGATGGCAAGCGTGAAATCCCAGGTAACCTACCTTATAAAAAAAAAGTTGGCGAAAAAAAAAAATATATATATATCCTTTTCATCAATAGATTTTTAAAAATAACTACTAAACTAAATAAAAATAAAAACCTTTAAAAAAATAAAGACAAGCTGTTAAAACGACACCGGAATTCCCCACCATGGCTCTGCATTCTCATTCAAAAAAAGAAGGAGAAGAAGAAAAGGAAGAAGAGAAGAAGAAATAGAAGGAGAAGAACAAGAAGAAATAGAAGGAGAAGAACAAGAAGAAATAGAAGGAGAAGAACAAGAAGAAATAGAAGGAGAACAAGAAGAAGAAATAGAAGGAGAAGAAGAAGAAATAGAAGAAGAAGAGGTAAAATCCACAGACGTTTAAAATACCTACAATTTTTCCTCCTTTCCATCTCTTGACAAAATGCGTCTTATGGCACCTTCAAATTCCTTCCTCCCTTCCCTATCCATGATTCTTCCCTCCTCCTCCCCTTTCCCCCTTTCAATCTTATTATTATTCTGCTCCTCCTTCTTCTTCTTCATTTTCTTCTTTTCCTTCTTCTTCTTTTTCCCCCTGCTCCTCTTCCTCCTCCTTCTTCTTCATCTTATTCTGCTTCTTCTCTTCCTCCTTCTTCTCCTTTGTCTTTTTTTCATTTTCATCTTTTTCTCTTCTTCTCCTCCTCCTTTCTCCCCTCCACCCCCTCCCCTCCACCCTCCACCTCCCCCCCCCTCCCCCCTCCCCAACCCGCATATCTCCAAAAAATATGGCGCATTCCCGGCCTGCTTATAATATGCAATAAACAATCCATCTCCATCTATTTCCTCCGGGCGTTCGCTTCAAATAGATTTATGGAGACGAACCGCCGCCCGCCGCCCACCCCCGCCCCCCCACCCCCCCCTCCTCCTCCCCCCTCTCGGCGGCTCTCTCAGCCAGCGGGCGGGAGGGACGCTTCTGTAATTTTATATTTTTATTTATTCATTTATTGAATTATTGGTTATATTTTTTGGATGTTCTTTTTTTTTAATTCTTGATTTATTTTGTTTTTGCATTTTTGTTTTTAGTTTGTTATTTCTTTTTATGTCTTTCTTTCTTTATTTTCTTTCTTTGTCTTTATTCTTGTTTAATTTTTTTCTTCTTTTTTAATTTCTATTCTATTTTGCTTGTTCTTTTTTTCTTTTTCTTTCTTTGCTTTTATTCTTGTTTTATTTTTTTCTTTTCTTTTCTTTTGGGGGATAATAAATAAAGACGTTATCTATTAGATTTTGCTAATCTCGTTGTCTGGATTTGTGTCGTTATTCTCACCGACATTGTCCCTCCGATGAGGTTATCCGCACCGTTTTTTTTCTTTCTCTTTCGTCTTCTTCTTCTTCTCTTTCTTTTCTGTTTTTTCTCGACATCTTCTTCTTCTCTTTTTCTGCTTTTTTATCTCTTTCTCTTTAGTCATTTTCTTCTTCTTCTCTTTCTCTGCTTTTTTTATCTCTTTCTCTTTCGTCTTCTTCTTCTTCTTCTCTGTCTTTTCTGTTTTTTTTTTTTTTTCTTTCTCATTCGTCTTACTCTTCTTCATTTGCTGTTTTGTCTCCTCCTCTTTCTTCTTCAAATGTTTCCCTCCGCCTTTGATCTCCGAGAACGAATGAACGAGCTTTTCATCAGAGAGTGGTGTTCATTTGGAGTCCCTTGCAGATTTATGAAGACGCGCTCGAGGATAAAAAGAAGACAAAAAGAGAGAGAAAAAAATAAGACAAAAAAGAAAGAAAGAAAAAAAAGCGCGGGAAACATTCACACCAACGCGTTCGTATCGCTGCACAGCCCCATCCCGCTCATCGCCTTCCTCCTTCTAAACACACTAAAAACAAACCTAAAACACGCACTTCTAAACGCCATACTCACTACTTCAAACACCTTAGACAATCACTTTTCAACAAAAAACATCCCCCCTCAAAAAAAACACCGATAATTAACCCTTCGTACCCCCGACCGAGGGATTCGAACGCCGACCCCGCCTTCCGCCGCCGATAGTGTCGTCAACCGTGTCTCAAGGGCTCAAAAAAGGCGGGAAAATTTTAAGTCATAAATCTGAGTCTTTACCGCACATTATCTCGCGCCATTACCCCGGGAGCTCACTGCCCCGACAGACACTTTGTTACCCTGAGAGGATTCTTATTGATTATTCAATTGGCCGCATTTATTTTCTTATTTTTTCTTCTTCCTTTTCTTTCTTTTTTTCTTCGTCTTCGTCTTCTTCTTCTTCT
>NC_091559.1:40038360-40043360 GCF_042767895.1 Penaeus vannamei | reverse complement strand
CCTCCCTCTCCCTCTCCCTCTCTCTCTCTCTCTCTCTCTCTCTCTCTCTCTCTCTCTATCTCCTCTCCCTCTCCTCTCTATAATATATATATATATATATATATATATATATATATCTCTCTCTCTCTCTCTCTCTCTCTCTCTCTCTCTCTCCCTCCTCTCTCTATATATATATATATATATATATATATATATATATATATATATGTAAAAATCTCCCTCTCCCTCTCCCTCTCCCTCTCCCTATACAAGGAAAAAAAACAGTAAAATAACATCAAAGAAAAAGAAGAGGAAAAGGGGGAAGCGAAGAAGAAAAAAAGAGCCACCAAAGACGAAAGGACAGAAGCAACAAGCGATAGAAGAAAGATAAAACAAAAACAAAAGCAGAGACCCCGCGTATGCATCGCAAATCGAGACCTTTTCTTCCTTCTTTCTCTTTCTCTTCTTCTTTCTTTCTCTTTCTTCTTCTTATCCCCTTTCTTTCTCTTTCTTCATCTTACTCCCCTTTCTTCTTTTCTTTCTCTGTCTTCTTATTTCTTCTAACCTTTTTTATCACCCCCCCAATAATAATAATAATAAATAAATAAAATAATAATAATAATAATTAATAATAATAATGATAATAACAACAATAATAATAATAATAATAAAAAGACACGTAGTTATCACACAACAACTTTTCCGAGCGTTTAAAATGAGTTTGTCAGATCACTCCCGCCGCCGCCGCCGCCGCCTCGATCCAAGATGGCGGCCGCGCCAACCGTCGCCCGCCCGCCCGCTTTTGAACTCCGAAAATCTAAATCGTTTTCTTGGTAATAATTTCCTTGGAATCGCTTTCTTGGAATCTTTTTCTTGTTTAAGGAGTGAAGAGGATCTCGTTTTTCTTTTGCGGGGGTTAGTTTGTTTGGTTTATGGTTTGTGTGTGTGTTTTTCGGGTTAGTTGTAAGGGATGTGTGTGTGTGTGTGTGTGTGTGTGTGTGTGTGTGTGTGTGTGTGTGTGTGTGTGTGTGTGTGTGTGTGTGTGTGTGTGTGTGTGTGTGTGTGTGTGTGTGTGTGTGTATGTACGTGTGCGTGTGCATGTGCGTGTGTGCGTGTACGTGCGTGAGAGTGTGTGTGTGTGTGTGTGTGTGTGTGTGTGTGTGTGTGTGTGTGTAGGTGTGCATGTTGCGTGTAGGTGTGCATGCGCGTGTGCGTGTACATGTGCGTGTACGTGTTTGTGTACGTGTGCGTGTAAGTGTGCGTGCGCGTGTGTGTGTTGGTGTGCGTGTGCGTGTGCGTGTGCGTGTACGTGTGCTTGTACGTGTGCGTGTGGGTATGCGTGTGCGTGTACGTGTGATTATGCGTGTGCGTGCGTGCATGTACATGTACACATGTATGCTTTATACACCAACAAACATAGATAGCTAGACGGATAAATAAAACAAACAGACAGCCCTATTCTCCCTGTCTATTCCTGTCATCCCGCTGTTTCTCCCGCACCCCCCCCCCTCCCCCCATCTCATAACCCCAAAATCTACACCCACTCACCCGCACTCACACCTCATAAAGGCGCACCCTTACCGCCCCGAAGAATGTTCTAGAAGGATTCCACCGCCTCATTTTACTATCACCCCCCTCCCCCCCTCCCTCCTCTCCCCCTCCCCCCCATGACACACCCCTTCAACCGTCCGACATCCTTTTCTACTCAAAAGTAAAAATAAATGAATAGATAAAAAAGAATAAAAAATAAAGAAGAGGAAAAAAAATCTTGAAAAAGAAAAAGAAAGGAAGAAGAGAAATATATAAAATAAAATTGGGTTGCGCTCTTCTTTCATATTCTTATTGGTTCTTTCTCATTCTTCTTTACATGTTTTTATCATTCATTCTCGTTTGTTCTTCCTTTTTTTTCTTTTTCTTTTTCATTTATTTATTAATTTATCTATTTATTGTATGTGTGTGTGTCTGTATGTCCTTATTTTGCTCCCCCTGTTCCTCCCTTTTACTCTCCTTTTCTTTTTTCTTCCATTCTCTTCCATTCCCTCCTTCTCCCTATTCCAACTCCACCCCTTTCCGCTCCTAAACGCCACTTCCCCTAGTCTTCTCCCTCTCCCTCCCACCTCCACTCCCTCTCCCACACCTTCCCTCTTTCCGCATTTCTCTCCCTCCGTCTCCCTTGCCCTACCCCTCTCCCCTCTCCCTTCCCCTACCCTTCTCCCTTCTCGCTCCTCATTCCCTACCCTTGTCCCTTCTCCCTCTCTCCCTCTCTCCTTCCCTTTATACCCTCCTCCCTTCCTCTTCTCCCTTCCCTTCCCCCTCCCCCTCTCCCTCTCCCACACCTTCCCCCCTTTCCCCATTTCTCTCCCTCCCTTCTCTCCTTGCCCTACCCTCTCTCCTCTCCCTTCCCCTACCCTTCTCTCCCTTCTCGCTCTCCCTTCCCCTGCCAGCCTTGTCCCTTCTCCATCTCCCTAAACATTCCCGCCATGCCCTCCTCAACCTTCCTCTTCTCCACTCCCCCGATTCATTCTCTCCATTTCATTTGCCTCATAAATAATATAATTTTAAATATAATAGGTATGTTTTATCTAGTAGGCGCATCTTTGTCCCTCTCCTTCCCTCCATTTGCCTCTTAATAAGCTTCCCTCCTTCCTCTCCCTTCTCTTCCCCCTCCCCCTATCCCTTCCCCCTCCCCCTATCCCTTCCCCCTCCCCCTCTCCCTTCCCCCTCCCCCTCTCCCTCTCCCTTCCCCCTCCCCCTCTCCCTGTCCCATCGACGTTTCCCACACAACTGCAACAACAAGCTGTGTTGACCTTATAACCCTCCTCTTCGACCCCCGTCAACCCTTTGAACACTGAAAGGGGGGGGGAGGGAGAAGGAAGGAAGAGAGGGAGTGGGGGGAGGGAAGAATCGAGAGAGATTAGTGGAGGAGAGGGGGGAGGAAGAGGGGGTCAGGAAGGGTAACAGAGGGGGGAGGAAGGAGGTAGAGAAAAAAGGTAGAGGTGAATGAGAGACGAGACGAAGGAGGAAAGGGGAGAAGGAGAGGAAGGAAGGAGGGGCAGAGCGGAGAGGAGAGTAGGGAAAGGGGAATGGGAAAGGAAGAAGGAAGGAGGAGAGGAAGTGGGAGGAAGAAAGGAGGAAGTGGGAGAAAGAAAGGAGGGAGAGGAGGAAGGGGGGAGGGAACGGGAGGGAGGAGCATATATATATTCAAAATGACCCCCTATTCGTGACCTTGTTGCACTCAACTGTCAGTCAGCTGTCCCCTTGCTGACATCTCGCAGCGACGCTCGAGAGGGGCGTATCCCACGCGCGAGACCTCTGGCCCGACCTTACGACCGGCTCCTGGCCCCTTCCTGACTCGCTCTGACCCGCCGTGGCCCGCCTCTGGTCCACCATGATCCGCTACGGGCCGCCCTTGGGCCTTCTCCACCGCTACGGGCCGCCCTTGGACCATCACCGTTACGGGATCCACTGAGCCGCCCATAGCCAGGCCATCACCGCTACGGACCGCCCTTGGACCATCACCGTTACGGGCCGCCCTTGGGCCTTCTCCACCGCTACGGGCCGCATTTGGGCCTTCTCTACCGCTATGGGCCGCCCTTGGACCTTCTCCACCGCTACGGGCCGCCCCTGGACCTTCTCCACCGCTACGGGCCGCCCTTGGACCTTCTCCACCGCTACGGGCCGCCCTTGGACCTTCTCCACCGCTACGGGCCGCCCTTGGACCTTCTCCACCGCTACGGGCCGCCCTTGGACCTTCTCCACCGCTACGGGCCGCCCTTGGACCTTCTCCACCGCTACGGGCCGCCCTTGGACCTTCTCCACCGCTACGGGCCGCCCTTGGACCTTCTCCACCGCTACGGGCCGCCCTTGGGCCTTCTCCACCGCTACGGGCCGCCCCTGGACCTTCTCCACCGCTACGGGCCGCCCTTGGACCTTCTCCACCGCTACGGGCCGCCCTTGGACCTTCTCCACCGCTATGGCCCGCATTTGGTCCACAGCCCACTGCGTCTCACCCATATCAGCCCCATTATGGCCGCTTTTGGACCAGGCTGCCCGGTTATGGCCCTTTCCTCTGCCACAGTCCCCAGTTATACCCCGCTTATGAACCGTGCAGTGCAGTTGTGGCCACTTTCACTCTCCCCCTAGCCTTCCTCTCCCTCCTCTCACCCTCCTTCTCCTTCCCCTTCTCCAACTCTCTCTCCTCTTTTCCTTCCCTTCCCTCCCTTTCCTTTCTCCTTCCTCCCACCTCCCCTCCCCCTTCTCTCCCTTTCCTTCCCTTCCCTTCTCCCCTCTCTTCCCTTCCCCCTCTCCCTCTCCCTTTCCCTTCCCCCTCTTCTTCACCTTCTCCCTCTCCCTCTCCCTCCCCTTCCCCTCTCTCTCTTCTTTCCCCTACCCTTCTCCTTCTCTCCCTTCCCCCTCTCCATACAGCCTAGCTACGCCCCCACCCTTGGATCGACACTCCAGCCCTATGCCCATCACCTCCTGGTCCACGGTGCCCCGCTATGCCCATCACCTCCTGGTCCACGGTGCCCCGCTATGGCCATCACCTCCTGGTCCACGGTGCCCCGCTATGCCCATCACCTCCTGGTCCACGGTGCCTCGCTATGCCCATCACCTCCTGGTCCACGGTGCCCCGCTATGCCCATCACCTCCTGGTCCACGGTGCCCCGCTATGGCCAGCTGCTCGCCCCGCCTGCCCCGCCGTGGCCCTCGCTGCCTGGCCCGGCTCGGTGGACCCCGGGGTTTGTTTTGTTTTGTCTTAGAGGTTATTGTCTGAGCTCTCCGACGCTGTTTTGGTTAGTTGTCAAGACACCGCGAGGAGGTCTGTTTTTTTCTGTCTCTGTCTCTGTTTCTGTCTCTGTTTCTCTCTCTCTCTGTCTCTCTCCTCTTTCTCTTCTCTTCTCTTCTCTTCTCTCTCTCTCTCTCAAACGTCTCTCTCTCTCTCTCTCTCTCTCTGTCTGTCTGTCTGTTCGTCTGTCTGTCTGTCTGTTTGTCTCTCTCTCTCTCTCTCTCTCTCTCTGAGA
>NC_091559.1:40028360-40030860 GCF_042767895.1 Penaeus vannamei | reverse complement strand
ACATACATGCGCATGTGTATATATATAGTAGTAGTCTAATATGTAGTCCTGTGCATACATACATACATACATACATATATACATACATATATCCATAAATACATACAGACACACATACACACACATACACACACGCGAGCGCACACACACACACACACACACACACACACACACACACACACACACACACACACACACACACACACACACACACACACACACACACACACACACACACACACGCACACGCACACGCACACGCACACACACACACACACACACGCACACACACGCACGCACACAGCCCTTCATCAGCAGTAAAGTTGGGAAAGGCATGACTACCCCCCCTCCCTCCCCTCCTCCCTCCCTTCCCCTTCCCCCCCCCCCCAGCATGACAGACAGGACCCAAACAGAGGCGATAAGTAATTACATGGAGAGGGGTGGGGTGGGGGGTGGGGTGGGGGGGGAGGGAGGAAGGGTGCACCTCACTACCATCCAGTAAATTACTTGATCTCCATCCCCTTCCCTTCCCTTCCCCTCCCCTCCCTCTCTCCTTCCCTCCTCCCTCCCCTTCTCTCTCTCCTTCCCTCCTCCCTCGTCTGCCACTCTCTCTCTCTCCTTCCATCTTCTCTTTCTCACTTCTTTTCCTTTCATGCTTCCTCCCTCTTCTCTCTCTCCCTACTTCGCTTACCCCTTCCCTCCTTCCTCATCTCCCCCTCCCCCTCCCTTCCCTCCTCTTCCTTCCTCTTCCCTCCTTCGTCTCACCCTCCGTTTCCTCTCCCCTCCTCCTCCCTCTTTCTCCTCTTCCTCCCTTCCCCTCCCTCCTTCTCCTCTTCCCTCCCTCATTTACCCCTCCCCTCCCTCCTCCGTCTTCCTTCTCCTCTTCCTCCCTTCCTCTTCTCCTTTTCGTTCTCTTCTCCTCTCCTCCTCTTCCACTATTCTCCTCTCACCCTTTCCTCTTCCCTCTCCTCCTAATCCCGAAGAGAGCATGTGCGTGCGTGCGTGTGTGCGTGTGCGTGTGCGTGCATGTGTGTTTGTGTGTGTATGTGTATGCATGTGTGTATGCATGTGTGTTTGTGTGTTTGTGTGTTTGTGTGTGTGTGTGCGTGCGTGAGGGCATACGAACGAGCGTGCGTGCGATCCGCGTGTGTGTACGTACGCGCTTACGTGCTTATACGCCTCCGATACATCCTTCAGCGAGTGAATGTATTTTCCACTTTCCCGATACATTTGTGGAAACGATGCATCAAAAAGTCCATTAAATTCGGCTGCTTTTGTTTCCTTCTTTCGCTCCACTGTGAGTCCCCGCCAGCCGGACTTCCGATCCATATTAGAGTCTTTTTAATACTTATTCATTTACATTTTTCTTTTTTTTTTTTACAAATTTCCTTTTAATCGTGTGACGCATTATTATATTCGCTTGCCTCTGTGAGCGATAAGGTCTGACTTCCGGTACAACGCACACACACGAAACGAAAGAGAAAGAGAAAAAATAAGTAGATAAAAGGAGAAAGAGAGAGAAAGACAAAAAGAGAAAAAAAATAAAAAATAAAAGATAAATATAATAACAAATAGATAAAAAGAGAAAGATAAATAAAAAAGAGAAAGAGAAATAAAAATATAAAGAGAAAGAAATAAAACAAATAAATAAAATGAAAAAATAATCTAAAAAAGAGAAAGAGAAAGAAAAACAAAAATAAAAAAGAGAAAGAGAGAGAAAGAGGGACACAACCGAAAAAGGAAAGATTACAACCCCCACCCCCACCCCACCACCACCACCACCAGCATCGACCCGTCCTACAAACAACACCAACAACACCATTTCGAAAAGAGAAACGTTAACTCAAAGCATAAAACTTCCTCTCCACAACGATAATATTCCATGCAACTGAGGACCCCCGTTGCAAGCTCTTAATTAATGCCAGTAATACTCACAGCGAGAAATAAAAAAAAAATTGCTCTCACTTTTTGCCAAATATTATATATCTTTTTTTTCTTTTTTATCCGGCAATCACTGATGAAATCCGTTGTAGTGATTGCAATCAATCAAATTGCAATCAATGAGATTCGCTTTGCAGGAAGTATAATTGATTTTGTAAAGAGGAAACTGCATTTAAAAAGCAGAAACAAATATTGGGAGCTTAAATACAAACTGTTACTACTAAAATTATTACTGCTACATCTATTAATATTAATATTGTTATTGCTACTGATACCAACAATGATGGTAATTAAATGAAAATAACAATAGTCTAATAACAATGATGATACTAATGATAATAAGAACGATATCAATAATACTAATAGCAATAAATATATCACAGACTCACACACACACACTCTCTCTCTCTCTCTCTCTCTCTCTCTCTCTCTCTCTCTCTCTCTCTCTCTCGCTCTCTCTCTCTCTCTCTCTCTCTCTCTCTCTCTCTCTGTGTATTTCTCTCTCTCTCTCTCTCTCTCTCTCTCTCTCTCTCTCTCTCTCTCTAAATATATATATATA